>NW_007252152.1:206283-224816 GCF_000164805.1 Carlito syrichta
CCAGGCAGGTCTCGAACCCGCGGGCTTAGGCAATCCACTCATCTCAGCCTCCCAAAGGCGTGGGATTACAGGCTGAGCCACCGAGCCCGGCTTATTATTTGCTCTTTTTTCCTTTCTCTCCTCTCTGCTCTGACCTGCGAACTGAGTTATGTTTAAGTTGTAGCTTTTTCATTTTTCCATTTCTAAGGCCATATAATAATCTTGTTACGATAAGTGTTCACCTCACTGGTCTCATTCACTTTCCTTGGCCCCACTCTCTCCTGACTCAGCGTCACCAGTTCATCCACCTGAGGAAGAAATCTCACCTTCAGTGTCAAACTGTCCAAATCCTGCCCGTCCCTGATCCCAGCATCAGCAACAGGTTTTGTGATGTATACAGTTCTATAGTTTGTCAGGTCAGGTATGGAGAAGGAGCAGTGTGTTTGGGTTGATTCTTAAATTCCCATTGTACTCACTGGTGCGTTCTAGGCACTATGCAGTGCTGTAGTAACAAAAACAAGCTAACAAACAAACTCAAGAATAAGAGCATCAGACGGAAGTCCCCACCATAGAGAGCTAATATTCCGGTGGAGGAGACAGAAAGTTTGTTCTAAATGAGCAAAATATGTATCATATTAGATAATGTTAACTGCTTAGGAGAAAGCAACAAAGTAGGTGAGGGGTAGGAAGTTTGTGTATGTGTGTGGGGTGGAAGTGTTGTAAATTTAGGGACAGGGTTAGAGAACACGTAGAAGGTGACATTTCTTTCTTTCTTTTTTTTTTTGAGTTGGAGTCTCACTCTGTCACTCAGACTGGATTGCAGTGGCCACTTCTGGCCACTGCAACCTCGACCTGCTGGGCTGTGGCGATCCTTCTGCCTCAACCTTCCAAGTAGCTGGAACTACAGGTGCGCGCTACCATACCCGGCTAATTTTTTTGATTTATTGTAGAGATGAGGTCTCGCCAAGTTGCCCAGGTGGGTCTTGAACCCGCGGGCTCAGGCAATCCACTTACCTCAGCCTCCCAAAGTGTGGGATTACAGGCTGAGCCATCAAACCCAGCTAAAGGTGACATTTCTATAAAGGCCTGAAGGAGGTGAGGGGTCAAGCCATGCCAATATCTGGGAAGAAAGGCTTTCCAGAAAGAAGGTATGAGAGGGGCAAACAAGGGGTGCACTTGGCTTGTCAAGAACAGCCAAGAGGGAGGTGTGGCCCAGATAGAGAGTAGTAGGCAAGGGAGGTAGGAAATAAAATGGCGGCCAGATCACATGAGGCCTTGTAAGTCATAGGAAAATGTTGACTTTTGTGCTGAGGTTTCCAACAAGCCATCCACTAGATGATTTCAACATGACCTGATATAGCCTGAGGGCCATAAGTTTTCTGAGAGGACTACCCTGGCTGCCATGTCGAGCATCGATTGTAGCAGGGAGAACATGCTCCCATATCCCCCTGATGTATTTCCACGTATCTCTAAAGCAGTGCTGGCAGTGTTTGATGGACAGAAAAATCAAAAGTTTGTACAATGTTTAGTAAGAGCACAAAAGAGAAGCCCTCTTGAAAGTGGCCAAACCAGCCAAGTCTATTAAAAGTGCTATTTCTCCCAAAATAGAAAACAACCCAAGCTCCAGCTTTCAGTTCATTTTTCTCTATCATTTAAGGCGGTGTAATTCTATAACAACAAAAGTAGTAGAAGAAGTCATTGACATTCATTGTGGCTCGGTTTGTCCTTGTCCCCTGAGTGATCAGAAAGTGAGTGCTCAGAAAGGATCCAGTTGAATCCTGTATTTCTGCAGGGCGCTGGGATTAACCAGAGTGTCAGAGGTACAGCTACGTTGGCTACACTGACTGGTCACCCTGGCAGCTCCGTCTCTAGCCCAGTTGGAGTCATCACAATCAGAAGGCTCTGAGTGTCTCTCCCTTGGGGTTGTCCATTCCTGATCTTCTCTTTTTTGGGGGGAGGAAGAGCTACATCTGGACTCTGGGCATCTTATCAAAGGCTTCTCCAGGCTGTCGTCGTTGCTGTAGTCGAAGTTCTTGCCCTTTATCTTCCCTCTCTCTTTATGATCATGGTGAAGTGGTTTGCTTATGTTTTTCCTGAATGACTTACCCATTTCCTGTTCTGCACCTTTATTGTTATTATTATTGTTACAAGAGTGGACAGAGGTATTCTTTCTACGCTCTTCTTTGCACCAACATTTCAAGAGTGTGCTATGACAAGCTGAGAAATGTATAACCGTGCTTGGAATGGATCACACAGAGAGGCATTATCTATTAAACCAGGTCTGAAGGCATGAATTGGGTTTTGAGTATGATTTGTAAGGTTGACCAGGGGCCCTTCTTTCTTTGGGTTTGAGATACTCTGCAGGCTGACCGTTGTTGGATTATGAATGTGTTCTCAATATAGTTATTTGCCATCGACCAGCAAAAATCAAGGGCAGGGTTTTTGGACAGTTGGGGGACATTCCTTATGATCCATTACCTTTCTTGCGCCAGTTGTGATTGGCTTACTTTATCCCTGTATGCATTTCCTGGGCCCGCTGTCTAGTGCCAGGGTTCTGGCTGAGACTGGATCACTACAAGGTATGGTCCACAGGACTAACTTGCAAAGATGGTCACCTTTCGACCACCCCAGTGTTGTTTGGGTTTTGACTTTGCCACAGGAAAGAATTCCAGAGCAAGTCATCAGGTTGGCAAGCAAAGTAAAGAGTTTACGAAGGTGAAAGTAAATGCTTACAGGGAAGGGGAGTGAGGGCAGGCAATCTCAAGAGGAGAGCTGCCTTGAGGAAGGAAAGTACACACTCCAAGGAAGGGGAGTGCGGACAGTTTCAGAGTGAGAGCTGTACCGAGGGGGTTTTGGTGACCAGCTTTTATCTTCTCTGCCTTCAGAGAAGTGGTTGGGAGGATTGTGAGGGCGGTGGATTTGTCTTCATTTGGGCATCTAGGCTGCAGCATAAGCTTGTATTCCATTTGCAATCATCAGGTGGTCAAGAAGGGTAGAGGGCCTACTTTGCTCTGCTGACTCCAACCATAAACTCCCTGCAAGTGTTTTCCAGATTTTTAGCTACTTGCTTCTTGCTTCTTGGAGGACAACACAGAGGTCACACACTCCTGCACTTACTATCCTGCCTCATGCCCACCCAGGGCTGTGTGGTTTTGGTGAGGTAATTAGCATCCCTGATCCTTAGTTTTCTCATCTGTAAAATGGGGATAATGACACCCCAACTTTAATGTTTATTAAGGGTTAAATGATACAATACTAAGCACCTGTCCAGTATCCAGTCTTCTTTATGCTACAGCAAAGATGGGACAAGGGTGAAGAGGAAGAAAGACTTGAAGTATATTTACATGTTGGTTTCCTGAAGGCTGCTTGCCCCAAAGCAGAGCTGGAGTGGGGATTGCCTGTGGGTCTTGCTAGTTCTTTCTTCTCTCCTGAGTTGTCTAAATTAGTACTTGCTGTATTGGTAAACTTCAGGACCAGGACTAGGATGAGGTGAGTGAGGCACTTGTCTGGGCACGAAATATGTTTTGCACCCAAAATCCAAGCAATAAATATATACAGTATGTTAATGTAACATTTTATGTTTTTAGAAGAGAGGGTTTTGCTTTGTTGCTCAGGCTAGAGTTCAGTGGCACAATTCTAGATCACTGTAACCTAGAATTCTCCTGGGCTCAAGGAGTAGCTGGGACTACAGGAATACTCCACCACACCTGGCTCATTCATTCATTCAATTTTTTACAGAGACTGAACTCCTGGGCTCACGCAGTCCCACCGCCCCAGCCTACCAAAGTGCTGGGATTACAGGCATGAGCTGCCACGTCCAGCTCCTTATTGATGAAAAGATGCCAAACTCTGTAAAATATTTTGAGATGATTTCTTCTGAATGAAACTTGATGACTTAAGCCCAGGAGCATTCATCCTCAGGAGGTCCTGAGGACATGTGCCCACCCTGCTTGAATGTACATTTTAGGAAGGCAGATGTTATAAGAACCCATAAATCATTACATGTGATATTTTCATTGGTTTGGCTCAGGAAGGAGGGACATTTTCAAGAGTGCGGGCTTGTAGGTCATCGGTGGATTCAAAGATTCTTGACTGGTAATTTGTCATTCCTATCTAAGGAATTTTGAAGATCAGTAGAGGAGATGCCTTGTTAAGATAAGTGGGCAGCAAACTCTAGGACTGCTGATATGCAGATGAAGTCCTATATGTGGCAGATTTCAGAGAGGATAGATAAGTATCTTACACAGTTCTCAGAGCCTGGGAGTACCTAAGAGACAGCTTTGCAGGTCTATAAAATAATTTGATTTCCTTCTTTATTTGTTATGTGATGTTATGCCAGAGTCAGTTTGGAAAATACGTTTTAGTATATAGAGGAATAGGCAACAAAACCCTGTGTGGTGAGTCCTTGTAAGCATGAATCTCCAACCCTTTTAGTTAGAAATTTGGGTAAGAAAAAAGAAAAGTCAGGTTGAGTTTTCATTTCACCCTTAATATAATATTTTTTAAAAATAAAAATTCATATAAGAAACCCATTCTGAGCAGAACATCAAAACGGTAAATTCAACCAGGATTCTGTAGTATTGGGATTGGGGTGATGAGAGAGGCAGGGCCAATGTAAGTCCAGGTCGACATCTGATCTTCATTTAACATTTTAAGTGGGTTTTTATTTTTTAAATATTTATTTTAACTCAATTCTTAGTTTGTACTGTGGTAAGGAATGTGTCACATAAAATGTACCATTTCACCATTTCAAAGTGTACAGTTCAGTTGTGTTACATATATATATAATGTTGGGCGATCGTCATGGAATTTTTTTTGGCATTAATTTTGAATTTTATAATTAGCACATTAAAATATTATCTTTTTTGTCACAGAGGTTTTTGGTGCCCCCTTAAATTTTGCGCTTATGGTGAGTACCCTGGTCTCACCTCACCCTGGCTCCACCCCTGGGCCACTCCCCACACCCTCCTGCAGAGCCACGTGGTGATTTACACACTGATTGCACCAGTAAAGCTGTAGTTGGTTCACACACAGCTGAAAAGCCTATGGCAAGAAATACAGGTTTGTGAGATCTAGTAACTGACATAAAGGGGAGTTATCTGGAAAAGGCGCCTGCTTTCTATAAATTCTTAAAACACCAGTGATCAATTGGAGCTCAGTTCTTTGCCCTGGTCCCCAAATTTTCCAACAGATTCTCCATAAAAGCCAAAGGTAGAATTTTCTGGGCATGACAAGTAGGAAGGAAAAGACTAAGGGTGACCACAGTTCAGATGGGGGGGACTCTTTGCTTTAATTTAAAAGATGTACCAGCTGCCAAATCAGGGGCATTTGGAGTTTAAGTGGACATTTGAAATAATCACCCGGTTTAATGCTCTTCTGTTATCTACAGATATGTATAGATGAGAACCCCGAATCCTGCAGAGGAGAAATGACATGGCCCAAAAGGGCCGGTGCATCTTGCATGTTCAGCCCATTAGGTTGCAAGTTGGTTTTTTTGTTCTTTCCCTGACAGGTGCTGGTGCTGATGAGGCCAGGTCTACCAAGTCTATTTGTTGAATTCCATTTCTTGGCCACCTATAGCGCCTCACTCCTCTTCCTAGTCAGAGACCTCCCTGCTGTAGGTAGGTGGTGGACACAGAGGAGATGGGCACTGTCCTGAAAGATTGGTTCACAAATGTCTGCTGGAGAAGGCACTGGCGCTCTCTCACTCCTCAATCCTGGCCTACCAATGGTAACTCAGGTGGACCCTTAGTGTGTTATAGCTTCATATCACAGTGGTTCCTGCACACTTCTCTTTTGTACCCAGATCAATAAAGAGCAGCCGGTGGGTTTCAGTGACACCCACATGCCACCAGGGCCCTGGGAAAATTGTAAGGCAAATGAAATTTCATTTTGGAATGTCTCCTCCCTCTTGCTGTCCACCTTTCCTGTTTCTAGACTTTTCAGTGTCCTGCGTGCTGCCCGTGCTGGTGATGCGAGTCTCCACTGTGAGCTGGTCCATTGAGACGTGGTCACACTCACGGTCCCTCACATGGCTGCTCCCTAGGCCCCCCAATCTTCTTCCCTCTAGCCTTCTCCAACTTACTGTTTCCTCTCAGTTCCATTTAGTTGGAAGCATTTTGCTATACGTTTCAGAGAGCAGGGATCCAACCTTCCTTGCCTTTGTATCTACACCCAAACACAGCAATGGTGCCTGACAGGTGCTTAGCAAATGCTGGGAAAGCAGAATGATTTGGGGGCTCAACCCAAGGAGTGGAGAAGAGAGTATGTTAATAACTCTTGTGTATCTTTAGTTGTTGGATTTGGGAAACATAAGAGTTCACCTGACCCCTCCTGGCAGATTTATGGCCACGTGTAGGCCGAGGCTGCATTGTGGGGACGTGGAGTGACTCTCCTCTTTGGGTGTCATTTTACCAAGGGGTGGACTACTTCCTATCTGGTCACTGCGGACTGAGTGGGCAGCCCTCAGCAAATCTTGACATTTATACCGGTCCCTTCCTTTCTCTACCCTTTCTGACTTTCTCATACTTCCTTTAATTTGCAAATGTTCTAATAAGTATATCAATTCCATCACAGTAGTGATTGCATATGAAATCTCCCTGTGTGTGTGGAGCGTGAGGGTGTTCCTAGCTTGAGCTTAAGAAGTGACTGCTAGTGGCATTCAGCCCTGATCAATTGATTGGATGGGCTTGCCATGAATCGAGGTGCAGAAGGCACGGGGGAGCCTTCTGGGAGAGTCCCTGCCAGATACAGAGAAATCAGGTACACCTGGACATAGGAAGACAACTTTGGTGGCCACAGGAAGGCTGGGGTCTGTCCCTTGAATTTGGCCACTGGTCCAATTCTGATTGTTGCCCAAGTACTAAGGAGGGAGGGAGAAAGAAGGAGAGGACTTAGGAAATGGAAGTGGGATATAGGCCTGGTGGCCCTACGGTGCCGTCCCGGAGAGGTGGCAACAGTGCCAAGCTGCTGCTGCGGTAACAGCTTGGTGTGGCTGCCTCCTATTCAGAAGAGGACCATAAAAGAAACTGTGAAGGAGTTGCATGTGATGGACTTTGGTGAGCTCCTAGGGTTGGCCTGAGGACTCTCAGATATGCCTGTTCGAGGGACTTTGTAAGAGCCTGCCTGAGCCAGTGTGGCAGGAGCTTGGGACATAGGCTACGTTTATGTTTAAGGTGAGAAAATAGTATTTCAGGTCTCTTTTTCCCCTCATCACAAGGTTTTAAGTTTGTGTGTGCACATGTTCGTGTGTGTGTACATACATGGCATGTGTGTATGTGTGCATGCATGCATGCATAATGTCTCTGTGTGCACGCACATTTCACTACTTTGAGTGCAGCTCTCAACATGTTGTGTCTTAGAGAGCAAGTGTGGTATTGAGATCAACGGAGCATCCAAATACAAGTAATGCCAGGGCTTGCTCATTGAGTGAGCAGAAATTCCTATTGTTCCAAAAGACAGAGCAGCTCCCATACACGACTCCTTCTTGAAAAACAAAAGGCCAGATATCCTTTTAGTGTGTGCGGGTGTTCCTGGGTGAGGCCAGACGTGTGGACGGGTGTTTCAGGAGACAGCACCAGACTTTGGCATATGGTTGTGTGGGTGTTGGTGGCTGGTTCCTATTTACACAGAGAGAAAGTGAAGGTTTCTTAAAAATGTCTACTTAGCAGACTTTTTTTTTTCTTAGTGGATTCGGGGACATTTCAGTTTCAGCAGTCACAAAGGTGTGACTACAGGGGCCGCCGGCTGTGAGCTGCTCCAGGCTGACGAGGCTTGGGACCATCTGGGTCCACCGGCTTGGCTTTCGCCCACAGCCAGGATCCCCAGGGTGCTAGCATATGAGTTAAATGCCTGATGACAGGCAGTGGGGGAATGGCTGGAGACAGCCAGTGTGGTGTGGATGGGTTGGGAGTGGGGGGGTCTCATTTGTACCCACGTGATTTTAATTTATGAGGGTGACTGAGTGACAACAAAGATTGGACAGTGTCACTGAAAGACAAGTTTATCAGTTGCATTTCCTAAGAGAAGGGAGCAGACCACACCACGCCACACAGGGCTGCACCAGGCGGCAGAAGACAGGGACAAGGGGAAGCCTGGGGCCAGAGCCTTCTTGGAGTTTTCCTTGGGAAAGGCAAGGCAGGGCAGGGGCAAAAGATGGACTAGTGTGAATGATTCTGGTGGGCCTTGAGCTGTAGGGGTTGTCCCTAGATGACTGGTCCCTGGTCCTGGGTTGATAGAGGGCAAGGGAAATGGTGTCTTGGTGGTGAGAGCTCTCCCAAGCATGTGGTTTGCCTCTTTAGGAGTTAGCTAGCCCCAGGAGAGGCCATCTCTTCCTGGGTCTGCAAAGCCTCCAAATGTCCAAACAGATGATGCAAAAAATAAACAACATGATTGATACACAGGGAGGAGTGAGAGCGGCTTCTCCAGGTTGGGTGCAACTGAGACAGCCTGGGAGCTCAGGTTAGGACAACAAAATATCCACGAACAAAAAGAAAATCTGGCCGGGCTTGGTGGCTCAGCCTGTAATCCCACGCCTTTGCGAGGCTGAGTTGAGTGCATTGCCTGAGCCCGCGGGTTCGAGACCCGCCAGGGCAGTGAGACCTCATCTCTACAATAATTCAAAAAATCAGCTGGGCGTGGTAGCACACGCCTGTAGTTCCAGCTACTCAGAAGGCTGAGGCGGAAGGATTGCTAGATCCCAGCCGGTCGAGGCTGCGGTGGCTGGGAGCGGCCACTGCACTCCAGTCTGGAGTGGAGTGAGACTCCAACTCAAAAAAAAAAAAAAGAAAATCCGTTTTTCCCAGTGAAAAAGAAATGAAGCCAACTGGACCACTAACAAAGCCAGTGGAATGACTCAAATGGCAAAAACCAGACCAAAGTCCACTAGGAGCAAAAGGCTCAGGTATTCAAACTTGTATCCAGTCATTCCTTGGTATCCCCAGAGGACTGGTTCCAGGCCCCTATGGATACCAACATCAGCAGATGCTCAAGTTTCTGATAGAAAATGGCGTAGTATTTACATATGACCTACACATGTCCTCTTGTGTGCTTGAAATCATCTCTAGGTGGCTTATAATATTTGAGACAATGTGAATGCTGTGTAAATAATTGTTAAGCTATATTATTATTTTTTTATTCTTTTTATTGTTGTTTGCTATTCTTTGTTGTTTTTTTCTCAGATATTTTGGATCCATGGATGGTTGAATCCGTAGATTCTGATGCAGAGGGCCAAATGCATATGAATTTCTTTTTCTTCAGCACCTGCATATTTAACTTTCCAATGCCGATACTTAGACTTTTTGACATTTAAACATTTTTCTTGTCAACGGGAACTGGAGACGCTTGAAGAATATGGAGCAGAAGATTATTCTGTTGCATGCAGACTGGTGTTTCTACTGGGTCCCCTGGTTCTCTGCTGAAAGAAGTATCCTGATTGTTAGGGACCTGGCAGATAACCTCACCAGTGCTGCAGATGGTCTTCAGGTCAAGGTCATGGTCCCCAACCTTGGAGGAGCCTTGGGTGTTTCCTCAGACCCTGAATGCAGCTCAGCTGTGCTGTCGTTCATTTCCCATGGTGATTGGTCCAAATCTTCACCTCCCTCCCATGCTCCCTACTTCATCCATACCCTTACGCCTTTGCTTCTCAGCCGATGATGTCATGTCCTATTTCACTGAGAAAATTGGGCCCCTGGGAAGGAGACTCTGTCTACTTCCTGCCCCCTTTCCAAAAAAACGTATCCTGACTTTTCCCTCCTCTTTACTTCCTGGCTGCCTGCATCTGAGGAAGTCAGTCCCCTCCCCTTCTCCAAGATTAATTTCTCCAGCTGCATCTTCTTCTCATTCTCCATCTCTTCAGGGAGCTTGCCTCGACGGTTAGATTTATCCTTTGTTCCGTTTATGACAGTTTATGACAGTACCCTCTGCACATACTTCCTTCATTCAGCTTTTACAGGTGCTCACGGTCTCCCATTAAAACCTGGTTTCTTTGACCCTACTCTCCACAATGTCTTTCCTGCTGCTGCCCTCTTAACCTTATGGCTAACTTTCTCTAGCCTATACCAGCATGGAATGTGAGCTGAGGACATTTTTTGCATTCACAGTATAAATCAGGACTTTTTAGAAATAGCTGAAAATACCAGAATGTCTTTTATTCCTACTTTGATGCTCAAGAAGAAGAAGAAAAACCAGATGTGATATGTAGTTCGCCATCATCCTGACGTCACATCTGGGGGAGCTCTCGGGGGCCAATTCTCTCATAAGTCAGCACCCCTGAGCTGACTGCTAGTGGGACCAGCAGGGATTGGGGAGAAGGTGAGCAGAGCTTGGGGTGGGGGCAAGGAGATGGTGAAGTCAGGGCTGGGAGGCAGGATCGTGCCTGCTGCTGACACTTTGAGTCCATCTTCTGCCTCCTCCATGTCAGCTTGTCCTTGGTGTGGACAGGACCGAGTTAGACACGTGGCTCTGGTTGAGGCCCCAGGCCAGTGTTTCCTTCTTGCCGTGGTGCCTTCAGATTCTCCTCCACTGATCTGGTGAAGTTGCTCCCGGTGAGGGCACATTAGGGATCTTGTCTCACGTGACCCCATAATGTAAATAATAGAAAAAACGTCTTCATCTTCTGACTCAAAGACCCCACCTTCTCCAGATTTTCCTATTTCTTTGACCGCTTCTAAGAGTAGCCACTGCCACAGTGCCCCCTGCTGGTGGGGGCAGCACTAGGTCCTCTGCAGGCATACTGCAGTACAACCTTGCAAAATTCTTGCAAGATCCATCTCATAGGATTGGAGTGACTGGAGATAAGGAGACTGGCGCTTAAAGAGGCTTACCTGCTAAGCTGCTGGTTATTAGCTAGAAAAGCCAGAAGATAAGCTAGCATCGAACTCTCCCCAAATGCCTCCTTTTCTTTGGGTTACCACTGTGTGCACGCTCCTTAGGTCACTTCTCTGATGCCTACAGCACCAATGGCTATCCATAGTGTGCCCGTGAACCCCAAATTCTATGACCTAGCTCAGAACTCTTTCTTGAGCACTAACCTTGCGTTTTCAGCTGCTTATCAGAAATACCCAAACTGGCATGTTCACCTTACCCAACTTATTTAAAACAAAGTTTATTTCTTACTGTTCAAATCCGCCCTCCTGTATTTCCTGCATTGCTAAATGAAGCCGTGCAGCTACCCAGGTCAGAACCTGAAAGGCACCCTTGAGTGTTATGCCCACGCCTCTGGGTCTTCCAGCCTTGTTGAGTCTCCTCCTTAAAACCTGTCAAGTGTTCCCTACCTCCCTTCCTCCCAGTTTCTGCTCCATTTCCTTGGGCCAGGCCCCCATCTTCTCACCCAGGGGCTGTTGACAGAGACTCCTTACTGATGTGAGTACTTGGACTCTTGCGCCTCTGGTTCACCACTCTCCTGCTCAAAGTCATTCACTGGCTTCTCATCATCTCCAGGATGAAGTCTCCATCTCAGCTTGGAGTTAAGGTTTGCACAAGCTGGCCCGTGGCACAAGCTTTCACCACTCTTGCCCATGAACTCTGCACTTCAGCGCCCTTGAACTCATTATCAGTCCATGGAAGGGCAGAGGGCACAGCCCATGCAGAGGCCCTGAGGTGGGAAAATGAGCTTGGTATGTTTGTTGAATAGCAAGATGGCCAGTGTGGTTGGAGCAAAATGGGGGGCGAGGGGTGTGAGCACAGGCTGGAAAGGGTGCTGAGGTCTCAGGTACATAGATCCTTGAAGCCCCGAAGTAGAGCTTGGCTCTAGGAAGGGGAAGGCATGCAGAGGGCACACAGCCAAGCTGTTTTTCCTGGCATGTGAGTTCCTGTGCGCTCTGGCCCTCAGCTCCCTTTCCAGCCTGGGCTCACACACTTCCCCATCCACTCATTTTGCTCCAGCCACTGTGACCTTCTTTCTATTCAACAAACATACCAGGGTCACTCTCACCTCAGGACCTTTGCATGGGCTAAGCCCTCTGCCTGGAATGCCTGTCGCTCTGCTCTTCTTGTGGCTGGCTTCTCTTCATCCTTCACATGTTAGCTCATACATCACACTCCATCTCTCCATTAGCCCCTTTGTTTCTTAGTACTTGTTCTCTCTGAAATGATCTTGTTTGTTTATTTACTGACTTTGTGTCTGCCTCCCCGTTAGAATGTCAGTTCCTTGAGGGCAAGGCCCTTCTCTGTCTGCCTTTTATTTTTTATGCCATTTTCCTAGTTCCTAGAACAGTACTTGACATCTAGTAAGTGTTCAGGAAATATCTGTTCAATGACTGAGCCTTGGGCTTTTGCACAGAAAATCAGTGCTTATTCTTAAAATCTGAATGATTTTAAGCAGGAGAGTGGTGAACCAGAGGGGCAAGAGTTCAAAATCTAATACCATGAGAACAATTCTTCTGTAGAGCCATCAAACAAATCATGGGGGACACAGAGTGGGGCGGGAAGTGGGGTTCAGTTCCATTTAATGTGGACTGGGTAGCCTTCACAGAGGAGTCAGATCAGACCGCCTCTCACAGGAAGCCAGATGGTCTTTAGGTTGCTGGGGTAAGTGGGCAGGGACAGTCAGGGAGAAGGGAAGCCAGAGGGGAAGGGCATTCAGACAGGACTGGGCATGCTGCAGTGGTAAGGGAGACCACGGATCATGGGGTGTTCACAAAGAGTGTTAGCGTAAAGTTTTAAAAGACTGGTTTATTTCCAAATCTCTCTGGTGGAGGTGACGATATTATTTTATTTTACATATGCAGGGAAGGTCTATTTATAAAGATGTAATTACTCTGTTACTCATTTTATATTTAAGCTTTAACATGTATTAAGCAAGGAAAAAAAATCCACACTGAGTTGTGAGTAAAAGTCCCACAGAGACACTGGGCAAAGTGTGGTGCTGTGACTGGTATTACCGTGATGCAAAGAATGTTGTTTTAAAAATGAGGAGATCCAGGTTCCAGCCCAACCTCCTGCAGTCCCTGCCAGAGAAATTTGAGCAAACGGAGTTTGTGAGCCTCCGTTTCCTGACTGATGAGAGGACTTGGCATTGATCAGCAATCCTCCACCCTGGCAGATACAGCCCTGTTGGGAGTCTATGAAAGCTGAGGGTCTTCCTCTCTAGTAAAAATCCACAAATGCACGGGTTTTTTCTTTTAGGATCTTGGACAGTTTCAGAATGTCTGAAGCCCAGTTTAAGAGCCCCTGGACCTTTGTAATTTTCCAAGTCAGTTTCCCCAGTGTGTGCTGCATGGAGACCCTTCTGTTGGAGGTTTATAGATAATGGGAGGAAAAAGTATTTTCTGGCCAAATGAACTTGGAAAATGTGATTCAGGTTAAATGTGTTTCTGAAGAGCCAGACTCCTCTAAATTTAATCCTCTGTTGAGCACTGTGACTCTTCCCAGGAGAGCATTTCTCATTCCTACTGAATCAGTTAGAATTTTCCAGATGCACTTTGAGGACACCTGCTCTTACGAAACAGTTCTCTGAGATCAGTTTCTGTTGTCATCTGAGAAGTGTAGCTCTGAGTCACCTCTGTTCAGCTTTGGGGTTCCATGAATGTGGATGGTTGCAGTTAATCTATATAAGCTATTAAGATGACCAGGCTGGTCTCCTATGCCTTGGAAGACATGAACACATTTCTAGTCATAGTGTAAGATCTAGAATCTTCTCTGGTCATCATCCTTGTTTTTTTGCCTGGGTCATGGGTCAGCATGGGAGCAGCCAAAGTCCTTTTCTACTCATCCGATTGGGATTTTCCACCCTCGCAACTTGGGTTGCACAACTCACCCACAAGCTCAGTACCACTGTCCTCTGGTGTGTGGCACACACGTGGTGTCATCCCCAGCATCCCATGTCCTCTCTCACTGACTGCAGAAACCTCCTCAGAAACCTCCCTGAGAGACCCATGCCCCTGGGTGGCCTGCATGCCTATTTTCATGGAGAACCAGCCTGGCAAGCCAAGGATCTCTGGGATAATTCTCCTTCTGCCTCTGCCAGAGATGGCACAGCAGTGTGCTGTAGCAAACGACATACTATCGTGGCCAATGGAAGCTGTGTTATTTTAGCTCTGGAGTGGCCAGCCTGGTCCTGTGCATGTCGCAAACGGGCTGAAACAGGAGTTTGAAGGGGGCTCAGACTTCACCTATCCTGAAATCTCTCTCCCACGATTCCTCCTGCTTCCTGCCTCTAGAAAGATACTATGAATTTTTTTTTTTAAGAGATAGGCTCCTATTCTTTAGCCCAGGCTGGAGTGCTGTAACATGATTATAACTCACTGCAGCCTCGAACTCCTGGGCTCAAACGATCCTCCCACCTTAGCCTCCTGAGTAGTTGGGACTATAGGTGTGTACCACCACACCCTGCCAATTTTTAAATTTTTTGTAGAGACAAGAGTCTCACTGTATCGCCCAGGTTGGTTTTGAACTACTTGCCTCAAGCATTTCTCCTGCCTTAGCCTCCCAAAGTGCTGGGATTACAGGCACAAGCCACCACACCCGGCTAAAATGTTATTTATTTGAGATAGGATGGAGGCTCCCTGGCTTGTCCCACTCACACCTGTGGATTTATTAGCCTGGATGGTTAGTATCCCAGGAGATAGAGAGTGCCTTCCCTGGGCACTGGCCACAGAAGGCTCAGGTTTGGGTGAGGACAGCCACTGAAGGGACAAAGCCCCAGGTGCCAGAGGATCATCTGATGTCTCACCCGTGGCAGGTTCAGGAGAAAGGAACGTTCCGGAAGAAGATGAATGACCGGATGCCTCTAGCACCTTGTTATCCAGGGCTAGGCGTGCTCAGAGGCTTAAGCCGAAGGCTTTGCGTGCCCTGGTGAGAAGATAGTAGCTGAGCTGTAGACAAGCGATGTTGGTCCTATTCCCTGTGTACTGCCCGCCCTGACTGCAGCACACACCTATCCTTTTCCACCCCCAGGAACTTTCCCATTTCCTTCCATCTCCCCTCCCTCCCCTTCTTCTTGGGATTGCCCCCTGCTGGCACACCGTGTTCTATGGCATGAGGCATTTGTGAGGAGCGTTGTGGGCAGAGTACTTAGGGTTCACGAAGCGTGTGGCTGCCATCTTGGTCCACAGGGGGAAGATGTGCCTGCACCTGTTTAAAGGGAACATAAAATGAGAGTACCTGAGTGGAGTGGGATGGAGGTGGGATGGCGAGGGGAGCAGTTGGCTGTTTGTTGTTTTTGAGGAGGAGGGGGAAGAGGACAGCTATTTCAGAACAACGTTCGTGAGGTAGAAAGATCTTTGCCGGTTCCTACTTAGTTCTGCCAGCTCTGTGTGGGCTGGAGGGCTCATGCCATCTTCCTGACTCACTCATCTCTGACGGTGTTTTCCTCGTACGCCCCTCCCGGGACGGAGGGAGATGTGAGCAAGAGCGACTCACCGAATGCAAACACGGGGAGTATCTCACGGCTTCCTAAATGCCAGCTGCTCCTTCCCACTTGCCTCTTCTGGTGATGGTTGAGACTTTAAGCAGCCTGTTTTATTTCTTCCGGACAGCTGGTTTCTTTTGCTTTGGTGGAACCGACCGTCGGAGCCTTCCAGGCAGGAGCAGGCCCTGCTCTCGGGTGCAGGAGCTGGCTCAGGAGCACTGGGCAGGATTTGCCACTTGAAGGGTGGTCTCCATATACTCGTGGTACATGTCAGCAAGGCAGGCTTCCAAGCACACAGAAGCGGGCGAAAGAAAAGAAGCACCACAGAGATCTATAGAGTTTGCTGTTGAGGAACGGGTTATCTGAGACCTAAGTGGCTTTTGATTTTAGGCCCTTAATGAGATTTATTTAAGGAAACTGCCCGTGAATGTTATTCCAAGTTGTCCATTAAAGGCACAGCTTAGCTGACAAGGCTTGTTTCAGATGAGCAGCTTTCTGTATCAGTTGTGGTCAGGGAGGTGTCAGTATTTTTCTCTGGCAGCACAATAGGCCAACTGAAGTACCCTTGGCCTGGACATCCTTCCAGGCCCTGGGCCAAGAACTGCCTGCATCCATTTCCCCACTTCTCTGTGCCAGCAGCTGTCCACTCTTTCCTCCTGCGTGCTCAGACCCAGCTGAGCCCCAAGTCCAGATCCTGTTTGGGGTAAGAAGAAGGCCTATGAGTACCAGTCTCACCTTCAGTGCCCATGTCTTGATTCTGACTGCTTAAGACTCCATGGCTGCTTTCCTGGCCATTTGTGGGTCAGACCTCTGCTGACTTCCTCGCCTTTTCCTGTGGCCTCCCAGATGGGGATCTGGACACCTACACCCTGGCCAACTTCCCATCTGCTTTCCTTTGCTCTCAGGGACCTCTTTGGGTCTGATCTCTGTCCTATGAGACTTGTAGGACCTTTTTAGGTGACACCTTATGCAGGCCTTTCTGGGCTACTCTATTTGATCTAGTCTACCTAAAATGAGCATTAAATTCCTGGGTATTCTTCATGCTGGGAGTGGTAGTTGCAGGGTTGGGATTGACCCTAGATGTTAGATAAAGCTACACAGAAGTAGTTACTCTTTTTTCCCAAGATAGGTAACTGGAGCAGCCATGAAGCCTCCTTTCCTTAGAACGTGACATTTAAGAGCCGATCAGACCAGTATCTGCCAGGGTTAGATTAGGAGAAGTTTATCTGGAAGGAAGACCTGGGATGACTTGGAATTGGAGGTTGATATGTCTGCAGGGATGCGTATTTGCACTTGTGCCATTGACTTTGGAAGCGTTCCTGAGTGTGTGCTATGTCCTAAGTGTGGACTTATGCTCCCACAGGAAAGACGACACCTAGAATATTTGCAGTGACTTTTATAAAGAACCTTAAGTTGACGAGGGCTTATCGAAGCACAAATTGTCTCGATTTACAAGCATTTGTTGGAAAGTGACAGGGTCAAGACTGGCAGAGCTGGGACTAGAACCCAGGGCTCTCTCAACCTTGACACACCTGAAGGCCAGCTGGTCACTGCCACTGTCTCTTTGTCTGTCCCTCCTGTCAGCAGCATCCTTGTAAGCAGTCCATTTAGAGTCTTGTTTGTAAGTAAAAGAGGCTGGCCAGGGGTGGGCAGAGAGCTTGGCTGTGCCATGCAGCTGAGGTGTTTTCCCTCTGGATTGGCAGCCCAGCATGGTGCTTGCCTAGGGGCTGGTTGGTTCCATGCTTGGTATTCCCAGGAGTCACATATGGGAAGCAGAATTCTGGGGAAAATTCTCCTGTTCCAGCCCCACTCCACGTGACTGGGTGTCTCCATGATGTGCTGCTGTGGCTTTCTGCACAGGGTATAGTGTAGCGATCAAAGCTCAAGATGGTAGAGTGAGAAGTCAGAAGCTTGTGGTCAGTGGTGGCCTCCAACTTTCTTGCTAATTAACCCACAGCAGCTATGACCAGAGTGGCATTGGCCACTACTGCCTTTCACTGCAGTTAGTGGCTGTTCTTCCCAGGTTTCAACCCAAATCATCCCAAGTACGGAGGACTGAAGACCAGTGACAAGGACTTAGCTAGTCATTGGTCAGGCTCCCTTGCATCGTCTTCTTGACTCAGCCTCGACCTTGGCCTGCTGAGTTGTTTTAATAAAGAATCTCGGTCAGTTTATTGAGAATCCCCCGCCCTGATCACCCTGGCTGGTGTTTAGCAAGAGTCTTGTTCCTGGAAAGCCAGCTTAGCAAAAATTCCCCTTGCTTTGAGGTCTGATCAAGTTTTCCCACCCGCTCAGGTCCAGGGTTTCCTGGACTGAGCCCGTTGGCTGTAAGTCCCCACTGTTGAGGTTAATCTGTTTTTGCTGTTGAGGTTAATCTGTCTCCTCTATTGTAACAGTCTTGAATGAATTCTACCTTGCCTTTTTCAACAAGCTTCCGGTACAAATTGTTTTTCTTTAACTCGAGTCAGGAAAACATTACCACGTACTGATCGTTAAGAGACCTCTGTGCTGTCCTAGGTTTTTATTTTCCAAGCACTATCTATCTGTATTGACTTTCCTGTCACCACTGTAACAAATTACCACAAAGTTAGTGGCTTACAAAAAAAAAAAAAAGCCAGGCTGGGCATAATGACTCATTCCTGTAATCCCAGCATTTTGGGAGGCTGGGATGAGAAGATTGCTTGTGTCCAGGAGTTTGAGACTAGCTTGGGCCACATGGCAAGAACTCATCTCTAAAAAAAAAAATTAGCCAGGTGTGGTGGTGCACACTTGTAGTCCCAGCTACTTGAGAGGTGGAGGCGGAAGGATCTCCTTCGCCTAGAAGGTTGAGGCTATTGCAAGTTGTGAGCCATGCCACTTCACTCTAGCCTGGGCGACAGAGTGAGACCCTGACTCAAAAAACAAACAGAAAAATCTATTCTCTGTTTTGGAGGTCAGAAGTGCAAAATCAATTGTGTGGGTGAAATTCAAGATGTGGGCATGCCTGGATCCTTCTGGAGGCTCTAGGGGAGAATCTTACCTCTTCCTACTTCAAGAGGCTGTGGTATTCCTGGGCTTGCATTTCTCTAGTCTCTGCTTCCATCCTCCTGTGGCCTCTGACTCTGACCCCTTCCGCCTTCCACTTTTTTATTTCTTTGAGTTGGAGTCTCACTCTGTCGCCCAGACTGGAGTCCAGTGGCCACTCCCCGCCACTGCAGCCTCAACC
>NW_007252152.1:224986-260467 GCF_000164805.1 Carlito syrichta
CACTTACCTCAGCCTCCCAAAGGCGCGGGATTACAGGCTGAGCCACCGAGCCCGGCTCCGCCTTCCTCTTATAGGTACTATTTCAGTTAGGTGGTCATACCAGGCCCACCCAGCTATTCCAGGGTAATCTCTCCATCTTAATCACATCAGCAAATGCTCTTGACATGGTAACAGTCACAGGTTCTAGGGACTGGGACCTGGATGTAATTGGGGGATGGGGGATATTATTCAGTCTGGCATATTATTCATCTAAACGATTCTACTTCTTCATGCACATGTCTCATATGTCTCTAATAGCCCTCTCAGCTCTTTCTTTAACCTCCTACTACCCTCAAAAAACAAAGAATGGAATCCATACGACCCCAGAGCACCCACATTCCCACATGGGTGTTATCCTAGTCACACTTTTTCTCCGGGAGAATCATGACATGTGCTGTATTTTCATGTTTAAAGAAGTCCCTGCTGGATTATCAGGAAGATGGCGGTGGAGCCAGTCAGACGAAACAAGTCCCCTTGTGAGTGAGTGAGAGCATGGGGAATTTTTGCATACGTGTCGGTAACTGGACATGTGAGTGACTCAGTGGGGACTCAGAAACAAGTGGCCAGGGCTCTCCTGTTTAAGTACCTGGTGCTGTAGCTGCTCTGCTTGGTTCCTAGTGCTTCCCAGGCAGAAGCCAAGTGCCATTTAAAAAAAATCAGCAAAGCCCTTCCCGGGAAGAAGCAGCCAGGCGAGACTGCCAGCTCCAGGTTCTGCCTCACCACTGCAGCACCTGGCTGGACTCTGGCAGCTAGGGCTGTGGAATGAGCACAGCGGAGGAGCCCCAGAACTCCACTGAAGAAGACAAAAGAGGCACCCTGCCACCGTCTTGAAAACTGGACAGAAAAGTACTCCAGCTTGCTGACCACGGAGCAACAGACCCAACCCAATCTCTGTGACTGGTGGATAAACTACTCAAGGATTGATGGTGACTCAGAGGGACAGAATGAGTGCTGAGTCTCAGGTGCCTCACTTCTTACCTGATTCAGCCATGGGGCAAAGGATGTGGCCAGAAAAGAACGAGGAAGACCTCCAAGGAGATCAGTGGTGAGTCCAGGGCTGACCCAACTCCCTTCTCCCCAGCAATCCTCTGAATGTCTGACCCTCATCACTGGGGCACAACTGAGAGGGAAAAACCTCAGCAGAGTCTAGACATCAGCCGTAATAGGACTCCACTCCAGGATAAACCTGGCTGGGGCACCCCCAACCGGTACCAGGGGAAGAGAGACTCCTGTACCTCCCCACTGGAGGGGATCCCCTTGACCATACTGGAGTGGGAGGGGAGGACTGAAGCCCCACCTACTCCCACAACCCCCTCCTCCTTCCTTGGGCCAGATATTGGGGCGATTGTGAATGAGGCTGATGCTCTGCAGGAGACAGCAGAGGGTCAGCAGAGAGGAACAATTACAGAACCTGTCACAAGAGGGAGTATATTTTTTTGTTGGTTGGTTGGTTGTTGATCTTTAAATATTTTTTCTTTGTGCATGAATGTGTATGTGAGGGTTTGATCTGCATTCCCCCTACCCTCTTTTTTCCCTCTTCTTTTATTTTTTGTTTTCTATTTATGTGTGTATGTGAAGGACTGAGTGTTCATCTTTCAGTTGTTTTTATTTTTGCTTTTTTTCTTCTTCTCATTTTTTAGTTCAATGTGTGTGCGAATACATGTGAGGGTTTTATCTGAATTCTTTTTTTGCCCTCCATCTCTTTTCTTTTTTTTTCTTTTTCTTCTCCTTTCATTTTGGGTTGGGCATGTGTGTGTGTGTTTGGTTTTTCTGTTTTTTGTTGTTTGTTTTGTTTTGCTTTGTTGTTATTCCAGTTTGTTTTGGTGTGTGTGTGTGTGTGTGTGTGTGTGTGTGTGTGTGTGTGTTTAATTGTTTTTTGCTTTGGTTTCTGCTCTTGTTGTTCTGCGATTCTTTTACTTTTGTCCATCTCATTTCATTCTGCTTTTCTCTGTTATCCTCATTGCTGTTACTGTATCTTGAATTCAGGGGGTACACACAGGTACCCATTGCATCATCATATAGAGTGGTGGTGGGGAGTGGGTCTTATGGATATTGAGATTGTGAACATTGGGATTTGCAAGTAGTTTCTGAGTCCTAGCTCTCCATCCTCCACCTTATTTGACTCTCAAAACTACAAGAGACAGCAAAGCTTCCCATCCACAGCACTGTTACAAAGTAGAACAAATTCAGAGCCCTGATCAGGGAAAAATAGAGGACTGAGTAAACATCAGAAGTGAAACCTCTCCCACTGCCACTGAATAATAGAACTAAAGAGAAAAGAAAGAAATCTGTCACAAATAAGGAAAAATTAATGAAGAAACACTGGTAATTCCCAATGTTGCAAAGAGAAAACACCTGAAAAATCAGATTTCAGAGTGCAAACAATGGAAGTCACCAAAGACTGGCCCCAGAATACAACAGGGATTAGGGAATGGATGGAAAGAGTGAAAAAGACTCAAGAAATGCAAGATGCAACACTGAAAGACCTTGTAACAGAGATTTTGGTCATAAAAAATTTCATCCAGGAAATAAATAGCAAGATGACAAGCATGGAAAGCAGAATTAATCAAGCAGAAGAAAGAATTTAGGAACATGGAGACCAAAACATGGAATTAACTTGATCTGTAAAAAACAGAAATAAGCTGGGCTCGGTGGCTCAGCCTGTAATCCCACGCCTTGGGAGACTGAGGTGAGTGGATTGCCTGAACCCGTGGGTTTGAGACCCGCCTGGGCAACTTGGTGAGACCTCATATCTACAATAAATCAAAAATAGCCGGATGTGGTAGCGCATGCCTGTAGTTCCAGCTACTTGGAAGGCTGAGGTGGAAGGATCGCCGGAGCTCAGCAGGTCGAGGCTGCGGTGGCCGGGAGCAGGCACTACACTCCAGTCTGGGTGACAGAGTGAGACTCTAACTCAACAAAACAAAACAAAACGTAGAAATAAAACTCAGAAAGAAAGAACAAAGCCTCCAAGAGATGTACGATTATATCAAGAGGCTGAACCTTATGCCTGATTGTTATTCCAGAAGAAGAAAGGGAAATGGAGAACACCTTGGAGAAAGTATTCCAGGAAGTTATCTAAGAAAACTTTTCCCATCTCAACAGAGATGTGACCATCCAAACACAAGAGATACAGAGAAACCCCACAAGACATTAAATGAGATGACCAAGCCCCACACATAATAATTCGCCTACACAAAAGTAGGCACAAAAGAAAAAATCCTAAAGGCAGCAAGAGAGAAAGATCAGACTACCTACCAGGAAAACCAGTCAGAATGGCAGCAGACCTATTGGCAAAAACACTACAAGTTAGAAGGAACAGGAGTCCAATATTCAAAGTCCTCAAAGATAAACAATTTAAACCAAGAATTTTCTTCCCAGCCAAGCTCAGCTTTATCAGCAATGGAGAATTAAAATCCTTCCCAGACTTCCGATCCCTAAGAGATTATGCAGCTTCCAGACCAGCACTACAGGAGACACTGTAAAAGGTATTAAGCACAGAAGAAAGAAAAAAAAAAATGACCACACACTTCCCAAGAGAACAGCAGAACACAGAATCAACAGAGAATACATCATGTCTGCAAACTTGAAAACACGCACATACATCAACCCAAAAGCTAAAAGAAAACAAACAAAGAAAAAACTTTATAAGAACCTCATGAAGGGGATAAACAATCACATTTCAATAATCAGCCCGAACATGAATGGACTAAATGGTAGACACAGAATGACACAGAATGGCAAGCTGGATAAAAAACCATGACCCAATAATTTGCTGCATCCAGGAAACTCATCTCACCACAGGGATGGATGCACACAGACTCAAAGTTAGAGGATGAAAAACAAGTTTCTTGGCACATGGATCACAAAAGAATGCAGGAGTCACGATCTTAATATCAGACAAAACAACCTTTAAGCTATCAAATATTTAAAAAAGATACAGAAGGATACTACATAATGAAAAAAAGTTCAATCCATCAATAAGAAATATCCATCCTAAACATATATGCACCTACACAGGAACACCAGTGTTTATAAAGCAACTACTAAGTAAACTAAAAAAAAAAAAAAAATATATATATATATATATATATATATATATATATGTATATATATATTAACTTTAGCATTATTATAGCTAGGGACTTAATTATCCCACTAACAACCCTAGATAGATCATTGAGATAAAAAATCAACCAAGAGATCCAGGACCTCAACTTGACTCTCATCGAAATGGACTTAATAGTTATCTACAGAATACTCCACCCAACAACCACAGAAGATACATCTTACTTATCACCACATGAAACATACTCCAAGATCGATCACATCCTTGGCCATAAATCAAACATAAACAAATTTCATAAGATCGAAATACTGCCATGCACCTTCTCAGACTATAGTGATATAAAAATAATTATCAACCCCAACAAAATTCTCCCCAAACCCACAAAGATATGGACACTAAATAGCATGAAGCTGAACGACTACTGGGTCAACAGAGAAATCAAAACAGAAATTAAAAGATTCCTGAAAACAAATGAAAATGAAGAAACATCCTGCCAAAACCTCTGGGATGTCATGAAATCAGTTCTGATAGGGGAATTTATATCTCTATGAACACACATCAAGAAAATGGAAATATCACAAGTTAACAGCTTAACAAATCACCTAGGGAAGCTGGAAAGACAAAACCACCAAAACCCTGACTTTAGCAGAAAAATCTAGATCACCAATGCAAAAGCCCAAATACAGGGCATAGAAGACAAAAATATCATAGAAAAAAATCAACAAACAAAAAGAATAAACAAGATTGATGGACCCCTAGCCAGGATGACCAAGAAAAAGAGAGAAAAAGCCCAAATAAATGCAATCAGAAATGCAAAAGATCAAATCACAACTGACCTCAAAGATTATCAGAGATTACTATGCACACCTGTATGGAAACAAGCTTGATAACCTAAATGAAATGGAGGACTTTCATTTGAAACAAGAAGACACTGAGATACTAAAGAGACCAATAACAACCCAGGAAATTGACTCTGTCATACAAAAACTACCTACAAAATAAAAGCCCTGGACCAGATGGCTTTCCAGCAGAATTCTACAAAACATACAAGGAGGAGCTAATACCAATCCTATTGAAAGTATTCCAGGCAATTGAGAAGATGGAATTCTCCCCAAATCATTTTACGAAGCTAACATCCCACTGATACCAAAACCAGGTAAAGATCCAACAAAAAAAGAACTACAGGCCAATAGCCCTTATGAACATAGATACAAAAATCCTCAACAATATTCTAGCAAATCGGATCCAAAAACTCATCTCAAAAATCATCCATTGTGGTCAAGTAGGCTTCATCCCCAGGATGCAGGGCTGGTTCAACATTTGCGAGACCTTGAATGTAATTAAGTTGTAAAAACTAGAACCACAGTATTATATCATTAGATGCAGAAAAATCTTCTGAAAAATCCAGCATCTCTTCTTGATAAAAACCCTCAAACACCTAGGTATAGAAGGGACATACCTCAAAATACTGCCATCTACGATAAACCGCAAACCAGCATATTGTGAAATGGACAGAAACTGGAAACATTTCCCCCGAAAACCAGAACAGGAAAAGGCTGCCCACTCTCACCCATCTTGTTCAACATTGTGTTGGAAGTCCTAGTTAGAGCAATAAGACAAGAGAAGAAAATCAGGACTATCAAATAGGAAAAGAGCAAGTTAAGTTATTACTCTTTGTTGATGATATGGTCTTATACCTCAAAAACCCGAGAGAATCTGTCAAAAATCTACTTTCGTTGACAAAGGGCTTTGACGAAGTCTCAGGGTAAAAATAAATGTACAAAAGACAGTTACATTTTTATACACCAACAAGCAGGCAAAGAACCAAATAAAAAGCACAATTCCATTCACAGTAGACACACACACACACACACACAAATACCTCAGGCGTCTTCCTCACCTGAGGAGTGAAAGACCCTTACAATGAAAACTACAAAACACTGCTCAAAGAAATCCAAGAAGGCACAAACAAATGGAAAAATATTTCATGCTCATGGATAGGATGAATCAACATTGTTAAGATGTCCATCTTACCCAAGGCAATCTACAGATTCAACGTAATGCCCATTAAATTACCAATATCATTCTTCTCAGACTTGGAAATGACAATACAGAAATTCATGTGGAAACATAAGTGACCACGAATAGCCAAATAATCCTCAGCAAAAGAAACAAAGTGGGAGGTATCACACTTCCAGACTTTAAACTTTACTATAAGGCTTCCGTCATCAAAACAGCCTTATATTGGTACAAGAATAGGCACATGGATCAATGGAACAGGATAGAGCTTCCAGAAGCAAAACCTCAATTTCTCAACCAACTCATCTTTGACAAAGCTTCCACCAGCAACAGCTGGGGAGAGGAGATCCTCTTCAATAAATAGTGCTGGGAAAACTGACTGGCCACATGCAGAAGATTGAAACAGGACCCCTACCTATCACCATACACAAAAAACAAGTCTAAGTGGATCAAAGACCTAAACGTGAAACCTCAAACTGTAAGAACCGTAGAAAATTCAGGAGGCACCCTTATGGAAATTGGAACCGGCAACCAATTCCTGATCAAAACACCAAGTGCCCATGCTGTAAGCGATAAGAGAGACAAGTAGGACCTCATCAAACTTGAAAAGCTTCTCAAAGCAAAGGAACCATCAAGAGAGCAAGGAGACAGCCCACAGAATGGGAAAAAATATTTGCCAACCATATATCTGACAACGGCCTAACATCCAGGATCTACAAGGAACTCAAATGTGCTGAAAGGAAAACAAACAAACAAACAGCCCCATTAAAAAGTGGGCAAAGGACATGAATAGACACTTCTCAAAAGAAGATATACAGTCAGCCAACAGACACATGACAAAGTGCTCAGCCTCACTGATCATCACATCGAGATACCACCTAACCCCAGTAAGAACGGCCATCATTAAACAAACAACAGATGCTGGCTAGGATGCAGAGAAAATGGAATGCTTCTACACTGCTGGTGGGAATGCAAACTAGTGCTACCTCTTTGTAAAACAGTGTGGCGATTTCTAAAAGAACTAAATGTTGACCTTCCATATGACCCAGCTATCACCCTAATGGGAATATACCCAGAGGAGCACAAATCATGCTATAAAAAAGATAGCTGAACACATATGTTTATTGCAGCACTCTTCACAATGGCAAAACATGGAACTCATCATTCTGCCCATTGAAACTGGCCTGGGTTAAAAAATGTGGTACATATACACAGTTGAGTATTACGCAGCCATAAACGACCAATATATGGACTTCGCAGCAACTTGGATGAATTTAGAGTCTATCATCCTCGGTGATCTATCACAGAGATGACATGTACACATGAACGGAGTACCATGTTCTCACTCATAAGCAGACCCTGAACAGTTACCGTAATACTATAAGAAGGGGATTGGGAGTAGTGGGATGTCGCCTAGGTGGGTGGGGGACACAACATCAGTAAAGTTACCTGATCTAAAACCAGGCAGAATGGGGGCCAAAAGGAGGCCCAAGCTTTACCTGTACAATGACCGCTTGCGTACCTAATCCTGAATTGTACCCCACCTCTTTAAAATTAAAAAAAGTGGGCAAAAGACATGAATAGACACTTCTCAAAAGAAGATATATGGGCAGCCAACAGACACATGAAAAATGCTCAGCCTCACTCATCATCAGAGAAACGCAAATGGACTTCGCAACAACTTGGATGGATTTAAAGTCTATCATACTCAGTGATCTATCACAGAGACCAAGAACAGAGTACCACATGCTCTCACTCATAAGCGGACCCTGAACATTGACCACAATACTGTAAGAAAGGGATTGGCAGTAGTGGGATACTGCTCAGGTGGGTGGGCGGGGGGATGGGTTGACACCACATCAATAAGGGTACCTGATCTCAAACCAGGCCAAGTGGGGACCAAAGGGGGGCCCAAACTTTACCTGTATGGTGACCATTTGTATACCTAATCCTGAATTGTACCCCACACCTTTAAAATTAAAAAAAAATTTTTTTTAAAGAAATTAAAAAAAAAGCAGTCCCTGCCGATGTGAGAATTGAGCTTTTCCAGAAGGGCGATGACTTCTGTAATGTGCCATGCTCTCCTTTCCACCTCAGGGACCACATTTGTGAGAGAATTACTTATATTGGAGGCCGTTTCCATGCCTTTGAATAGTTCCCCTCTGAGATGCTGAATACCTTGACCCTCCCGTGCCACCTGGGAAGAAAACGGAACAAACAGAGGTCCAGTTAGAACTCAAGCCACCTCAGGACTCTCCAACCAGCAAAGGCCTGGTGCTCTCTGGGGCCTTCTTCAGTGGTCCGAGGCACACCCTCCCTTTTCCACCAGCTTCCTTCGAAGGGCCCAGTGCCTTGTTACAGTGACCGTGTCTAGAAATCACTTCTTGCCATGAGGATGAGAGTCAAGCCGAATAGGTATGCTTTACCACCAAGGAAGGATGTCTTCCGTCGGCACTTCCCTATTCTGGATGCTGTATGGGGAAGGTTCAACAGACACAGGGCCAGTTGGGTACCCTTGCCTGAAATGCCCTTTCCTTTTATTTCTGGAAAATCCTTCCCAGGATTCTGACACTGGATTAATCTCTCTCCTTTCTTTTTCTTTCCATTCACTTTCTTTCCTTCTTGATTTTTGTTTGTTTGTTTTAAAGAAACGAGGTCTCACTGTGTTGTCCAGGCTAGTCTTGAACTCCTAAGCTCAAGCGGCCCTCCCACCTGGGCCTGCAGAGTACCTGGGACTACAGAGACACCACCTGCAGGTTTGGGCTCCCCTCTTTCGATGGAGCTTCCCCTGTCATTGCGCCTTCTCCTTCATTCCCACTCCCCGGCAGTGATGTCATGGATCGTTCCTGGCTCGTGAAGTCCTGCCTTCCCAGCGAGCCTGTAGCTGTGTCTTCTCTATCTCAGGGTCCCCGGCACGCAGCTCAGAGCCTGCCCTACGTTGGGTGAGCCACAGGTGACCAGCATCTGTTCTCCTGGTCAGTGCCGTCCAGAGTTGCGGTGGAGGGTGCGGTGTTTTCCTGTCCAGGAGTTCATTGGCTCCCCTTTTGTTTATGGCAGGAGTGAGAGGGAGGCAGGGTTTTAGGGCAAGGGTAGCTGGTTTACAGGTACTGGGAGGATGCTGGTTATTGAGACTTCAGGGTACTTTGTCTTCTAATCCCCGAGGCAGACAGAGCTTCCTAGACAAATAAAAAGACCAATCAAGCCCAATTACTTTGAAAAATTCTGATTGTTTCCCTCCATTATCTTCTCTCTCTACCTCCCCCTTCAGTTTAAGGGGACAGAAATATGGAGATAAATGACCTGATGCTCCCGGCTCTGGGAGCTCTTGAGTCTGCTCATTGCTCAGAGGCTTGGCGGCTCCTTGGTCCTGCAGGGCTGCTCGGGCCTCCACGGCCATGGTCCAGCAGATAAGTCTGAGAGAGTCACGGTTGATGGAGTTATTTCAAGTGGTGGTTACAGAGCACCAGCAAACAGATCATTTTTCTCGTGTCTAGCAAGGGGTGTCTTAGAAACAGGGGCATATTACATGTGGGGCCCGAACGGATTTTCAGTGTTGGACATCCATCCAAGAAGCCACACTTGCCCTTGCAGTCATGTTTTTTCTGTGGCCTTCTTTTGCATGTTTTGATGGAGTTTCTGAGTGACTTTTCCCTAACTACAATTTACCATTTTTGACGAAGAAGGAGAAGAGGCCAAGTAAGTATTGGGTTCTGCTATGTATTTGTGAGGCGAGAACCCCTCTTGAACGGTTGAGGGAAGAGGAAATTAGCGCAGAGAAAAGGCCTGGGGTCTGTCTTGGTGCCCTCCTGGTGGAGCTGTGCCTGCCAGAGAAAGTGATTGTTGGGCTAGTATTCATAGAACATCTGGCTTACTTCCACCGGGTGCACGTTGAGCCTGTTCTTTGTTTGCTGACTTTCAGCGTGTGTCCACGTAATGCGCCAGTAGAGACCTGCTCTTGGAGTGGTGGTGTGAACCCGCCTTCCCTTTGTTGACTGGCTTGTCCACTCATTCATATATTCATTCTTCCCTTAGCGCCTGTGTTAGTTTCTCGGGGCTGTTGTAACGAATGACTCCCAACTTGGCTGACTTAAAGCAGTAGAGATATATTTTCTCAGCTCCGGAGGCCAAACAACCCAAACCGAGCTGTCAGCAGGACCACCCAGGCTCACTCTGGAAGCACAAGGGGAGGACCCTTCCATGTCTGTTTCTAGCATTGGTGGCTTCCAGCTGTTACTGGTGTTTCTTGGCTTGTAGCTGCATCACTTCAATCTCTGCTTCTGCCCTCAGGTGGCCTTCCCTGCGTGTCCTCTTCTTATAAGGACTCACTCACTGGCTTTGAGGCTCACCCTAATCGAATCGGATCTCATCTTTCTGACCTCTGCAAAGGCCCTGTTTCCAAACGAGATCATGTTCTGAGATTCCAGATCACATGAATTTTGAGGGGACCCTATTCAACCCATATTCATGTAAAAGATGAATGGGTGCTGAGCACTGTACCACCTGTGGGCATAGAGTAGCGTGTAGCTACACACAGGGCCCTGCCCTCCTAGAACTGGCAGTCTGGTGGGGAAGACCATGGTAAAGTCACCATGCAACATCCAGTTACAGTCAGAGCCTGGCCTCTCCCCTGGATCCCTTTCCCGGTCCTCCCATCCAGGCAGTCATTTTCGTCTGCACCTACCACGCCCAGGTCTCCACTTCCTATACACACAGTCAGTATATACCTGTGTCTGTGTTCAAAGCCCGGGAAGGCAAGGCTCTTGTTCCACCCACAACCCATATCCCTAAGTGTCTTAGGATTTCACACTGAGCCACATACTCACTGTCTCCAAGATGCAGTGGGGGTCTGTGGCTCAGAGAGCAAAGCCCCCTACCTGGTATAGAGATGTCCATGACCTTGAAGTGCTCCAGCTTCTGCAGACCTGGCCCCTGCATTGGAATTCCAGCCACTGAGGCCACCTCATAGGTGTTCAGCGTTCATTCTCGTAAATCTACAAGGAGAAATGTTTCTCTCCCACGTCGTTTGGACCCAGTTTCTCAAAGTTCCCCGCTCTGCTGATGTTCTGATGGATTTCTTTGGTGTTGTGACCTCTTGCAACGCCATCCTGCTGGAGAGTGACATGCTTGCTTTCTCTGATAGCTGCAGACATGCAGGTGCCATTTGCAAGCGTGGGTTCTGCTTAGGAAAAGGAAGATTTTGAAAAGCAGGAGTCCCCTCTGCACTGTTGCTCATGAGATGCTGGACTCTCTAATTGCTGCTGTTCAGTAATTAGTGTCCACTTCCTCAGCACAGTGACTCAGAAACACCTGCCACACGGATTCTGTTGTTTATTGTTGTTGCATTAAGAACTACAGATACTGACGAGACTCTCACTAATTAATCTTCCCAGTTACTTACCAGCATCTTCTCTGCCCTGGAGGGCTGTGCCCGCCCCCTCACTAATCCCTTTGTCCCCACGGTCTCTGTCTTACTGTCAGGCATCCATGCAGCAGCTGGCATGACCCCATGAAAGTACAGGTTGGACTGTGTCAGAGCTGTGTCAGAGCTGTGTCCGGGGACCTAGCCACAGGCTTCCAGGCACTCTGGGATCAGGCTCCTGGCTGCCCTCTGGCCACGTGTACAGTCACCCTTGTATTTCTTTCCCTCATCCTCACTGACCCCCTTGCAGATCCTCACACAGCCTGGCATTTTCCTTCTCAGAGTCCATGTGCCTCCTGGTTCTTCCCTCCAGACATCCTCACGGCTTGTTCTTCCTTTACTGACATCACTGCTTGAATGACATTCCTTGGGAGGGAGAGCATCTTCTCCCAGAGGGCACCACTGGCGACTCTCTGTCTCTGCTGTCTTTCCTGCTGACGTTCTGTGAGTATACTTTTCCTTGTTGCGTGTCTCTTTCCTGGGCTTTGCCCACCACAATCATCCTGATGGTGAGAATAGCGCCTTCTATGTTGTAAATGTCACTGAAGAGGGATTGTGGTGTCAGAGAAATGAAGGGAAATGAGAGAGGCCATCGAGTCTATTAGACCCTTGCCCTTCCATGAGACTCCATAATCCCCTCCTCAAATTAGGATGAGACACAAAGAACAGAGATTTAAGGGGCAGACAAACCTGGAATGGTTGGGATTGTCGGTTTGTGGATGGGAAGCCAGGGTGGGCTTCAGTCTGTAGCTCGGGTGTGGGAGGTGGGTTCCATATGGCCTTTTTTCTTAGCCTCTGTTTCTACCCTGCGTGAGAGGTGGTGGGTTGGGGTAGAGCAGTGGCTGGGGAGGAGGACTGCTGTGGGAGCATGGAGTTGGCCTGTTGCTGAGGTTGGAGACCTGGGTACTTTTCAGCACTGCACAGCTAATGTCCACCTCAGGCAGGCATTGCCCTTTCTTATTTTCCCATTTGGGTTTACAAAAAGCCTCGATGAAGCCTGGGAGAGTGCAGCCCGGTTATCGGGCTGATGCGTTTGGTCACATGGCTTTTACTTAAGTAGTCTGGACGCCTGGCTTGCACTTCAGGCTGGGCACTGCGTGATCCATGAAGTGTCATCTCCTGCCCTGGCAAGGACCTTTGTTTTCTCTTAGCAGCCACTTCCCTGAGCTCTGAGTGGCTGCTGGAAGGGAAAAGAGTGGTGGCTCTGGAGCTGGGAGACCTGGGTTCTTGACCTGGGTTCTTTTCTCTTCCTGCCACTGTGGAAGAGAAGAGAGAATGAAGTTGGTGTTATGTCTGTCATGCACATGCATCAAGTGCAAACCTGGGTTCTTGACCTGGTTATTTTCTCTCCCTGACACTACGGAAAAGAAAAGAGAAACAGGATGGTGTTATGTAAGTGCATGTGTGTACACATGCATGCAAGTGCACATTTAACATAATGTATAAAAATGCATATGAATGTCTAAATGTGTGTACGTGTATGATGTGCACATATGTGCATGTACATATGTATGTGTCTGCCCATGCATGCACTATGTGTGTACACATGTGCATATGAGTGTATGTGTGTGTGTGTGTGTGTGTGTGTCTTTTTTGTTTGACAAGCTCAAGGGTTTTCAGTGAAATGGAAATCCCTGCCTCCATGCCATGGTAGAAGGCTTTCATGGTTTGTTTTTCTGGGCTTCTTGGGTCTGACCTAGGTCAGGGGAGAGCCCAGAAATTCATGCCTTCCCTCCTTCAGGGACCTCCATGGGCTGTCCCACAGTTCTAGCACGGTCAACGGTGCGTTTCCTCTCTAACAGCAGTGGTATAGCTGGAGAGGATTCGCCTGAGCCCAGAGGTGTCCTGAGACATTATTTGTTTTGCTCATGGGATTGGCAAAACAATCTTGAGAAACCCTCAAGAAATTCCCAGTGCACCCTTACTTCTTTGGGCACTGCCAGTGGAAAATGGACATTTCCTTATGTGTGGTGATGTGCTTAGTCATCTTCCCACCATTCATTCCCTGGAACTGGCCTTACTAAGGTGACTTCCTAATTGCCAAGGTCTGTGGACGCTTTTCAGTGCCTTCTTAGATACCCTGCTACATTTGATTTGCTTGGTTTTATTGGCTTTATTTCATTCTTGGATTTATTGACACCACTTTCCTCTTGTTTCTCCCTCTCCCGTCTGGCTGTGGTTTCCCCAGAATCTCCCGTGCTTCTCTGGGTATCTTTCTCCCCTCCATCCCTTTACCCCCTCCTCCAGATTTTCTCCTCTGTCTTCTTCTCTTGAGTCTTCTGTTCTGTGCTGGGTACTTTAACTGCCCTCTGTACACCATCCACTTCCAGCTCTGGGTCACCAGCCCATGCTTCTCTTCAACTCCACACCCATTTTTCCAGCTGCTTATTGGACTCACTAGGAGGCTGGACCCTCCTTTCAAACTCGGTATGTCCAACGCGGAACTCCTCAGCTCCTTCCAAACTCATGGCTTCTTGGACATTTGCTTTGCCAGCATTTCTTCTAAATCAGTGGCACCAACGTCCACCCATTTGTCTCAAGCCTGAAACACTTGACTTTTCTAGACTAGGATTGCCCAGTGGAGCTTCCAAGATGATAGAAAAGCTCTATGTCCGCACTGTCTAGCATGGAGCCACTAGCCCTATGTGACTAGCGAGCTCTTGAAATGTGGCCAGTGTGGCTGATTTCATTTTAATGTCATCTAGTTTTAATGAATTTTTATTTGAATGGCTGCATGTTGTCTGAGGTTCCCGTATTGGACAGTATGGAGTAGAGCTCAGTAGACGACTTCCTTTTTCCCATCTCCGGTGTACAAGGGGGCACCGTCTCTCCCTGTTGGGATCCCCTCCTTTGAATTGCCACATCGCTCCCAAGGTGGTTTTCATGCTTTCTGGTCCTTTCCAAATTTCTGTTCTTGGAGCGCACCTGCTCACCTTTGAGGACTTTTCTTAAGTGTCATTTCCCATGTCAGCCTTTCACTTCCCTCACTCCCTGGAACAGGCAGAACTGAGCACTTCTTTTCTGTGTCTCTTTTCTAACTCCTTTTGTTACAATAAACAGGTGAGTTATACGTCTTGTTAAAAATAGGTCTGTATCCCCCTCTGTGAACTCTTTGAGAAAGAATGGGCTTGGTCTTTATTCATCTTCTGGTTCCCTATTTGGGATACAGGACTAATAAATGTTTACTGAGCAGAAGAGGAGTAATGTGGATAATCCCCAAATGTCCTTTTGGCTTTGGATTACATTATATGCTTTTGATAATTTGTTGTAAAAATCCCATCTATTAAAAAAAATCTTATTACCTAAATGCTGAGTTTTCTTTGTATCATAAAATAAGTTAAATTCCCTGAAGAAGACTGTTTTAAGGTACTGAATCATACATATGTACACCAAAAAAGAAAAAAAAAGATTAAAAAATCTTTAATAGAGCTTTGGGATTATGTGTACTTTATTAAGCACTAATTCTTTCAAAATTGGCAATTTGTGTGTGATCTATATTAGCAATTTTCATTTAACTACAGTGTTTGGTTAAATAAAATACCCCTTTCCAACCAACCATTTTTCACAGAGAAAGAGTTTATTGAACATTCTCAGCTGGGTTTTGCTGAAAGTAATGGAATTTTCTTTCCTTGAACTCAAAGCAAAAGGCGGTAAGGAGAATAGATAATAGAAAAGAAAGGAGAAAAATAGAAGCAGCAATTTCTCCAGGGCAGTGGATGCTGGGAAGGGTGGAAAAAGGTTTTAATATAAGCAGTATGTTTAGAAGGATATTGAGTCCACTGAAGCAGTTTTGAAAGCAGAGCTGTCTTTTTTCTGCACGCTAACATCTCAGGGATGTACAAGGGGGACCCCAAAACCCGGCTATTTATTTATAAAAAATTGTGTATTTATTTTTACATCTTTAAACTTCAGTCACCTTCAAAGTACTCTCTGTCTGATGCAATACACCTATTTGAACTCGTCAGTTTTGAAGTTTTTCAGTGCGTCTGCCATTTTTTGGTTCCACCTTTTCCACATCAGCAAAATATTTCCCTTGGAGTACTTTTCTTCATCTAGAAAAACAAAGAAAAGTTGCTCAGAGCAAGGTTGGGTGAATAGGGAGGGTGGGGCACAGGAGCCACGCCATTTTGGGTCAAAAACTGCCGAACACTCAGTGTGTTGTGGGCAGGTGCACTCATAAATCACCCATCATGACATGGGCAAAGGTGTTGAAAGAATCTCCAAAATAATAATAATAATAATAATAATGATAATAATAATAACTGAAGTTGATTGCAGCCTCTTACAACAAACTAGCTGGTACACTGATGCCAATGGGTTCCTAGAATGCTTACTTAGTAGGGGAAACCTATACTGCTTCGGACCCACCCTCCGAAAAACAACTCCTTTTTTGTCTTTCTTTTTTTGGTCCCCCTCGTACTTCCAAGCTGGCTTCTTCATTCCACTGCCCTGCTGCTCCCTTCACTTCCCACCTCTTCCCCACAACACGACCAGTAGGACTTACCTTGAATCAGCCAAAAAAGTATTGCTCTGTTTTTAGCTAATCAGTTAAGCAAAGATAGAGAGACCTGTTCAGTCTGTGTGCTGGGTTCTGAAGAAACAGTGAACAGGAGGACGGTTGCCGTCTCAACCTGTACAGCACTGCCCAGGTCAGTTCCTGCTGCTTCTAGAACCATGTAGAAGGCCTGCCCAATTCGCCTGCAACCCTCCACCCCTGGGTGTGTCTCCCGCAATGCCAACCCTCCAGGCCCACGCTGAAACCGGCCTCTCTGCTGGAGATGTTTTCCCCACTGCCGGGCAACTTCCCAGGCATTATTCAAGACTTATCCTAAATATTCCTCCCTCTGTGAAACTTTTCTGACTCAGTCAGGCTGAGGTGTCGGCTCCAACTAGGTTCCCTCTGCATTTCTCCCCTGTCTTTTTCTTAGCAGCAGCTATTTTGCACTGTGCTTTATCAGTTTACATATTGGTTCTTCAGGTCAGATGTCAGAGAGTATCTGTCCCTGTGACCTGAGTACCTGGTGCTAACTGCGCCAGGTATATGGCAGGCATTCCTGAAATTTTCTAAAAGGAAAAGAATTTTCACTGGGGTGAGAAGTGCCTTCATAGCCTGAGGGAACTCACTCACTTTCTTGCTCTCCAGCAATGAGACTTGCCCAGCTTCTTTGAAGGCTCCTTCTTCTCCCTCTCCATCAGAATAGTGGCATCAAGTCTAGAACCGGTCTTGCTTTTGTCAGTCTCTTTCTCGCCATGTAATTTTTTTCATATTGTGTATTTTAGATTGTGATAGTGAGTTAAAGTTCCCTCCACCCTGTTTGTTTGTTTGTTCGTTTTTGAGTTGGAGGCCGGGCTCCGGCGATCCTTCCGCCTCAGCCTTCCAAGTAGCTGGAACTACAGATGCACGCCACCGTGCCCAGCTACTTTTGGTGATTTATTGTAGAGATGAGGCCTCACCAAGTTGCCCAGGCTGGTCTCAAACCCCCGGGATCGGGCAGTCCTCTCGCTTCAGCCTCCCAAAGTGCTGGGATTATAGGCTGAGCCACTGCACCCGGCCCACCCTGTGTTTGGACTCATTGGTCTTCCCACATTGGATTCTCAGGCAATGTAGCAGGAATGAGATTTAAAGAACAAATTGTATAGTATTGGTAGTCAAGGAACTTACTGCTATATTGAGCTTCTGTAATTCATGTGTTTTCATTCAATAACACTGGGCTTCTTCTCTTTTTTCTTTTTTTGGGGGGAGTGGTGGTGGGCAAGAAGGGTATTGTTTTCTTAGAACTTTATATCAATGATCATTTTGACAGGGAACAAAAGCCCTCTTTCTGACTGGCACAGTATTTAGAATCCAAGTCATAGCATTCATTATGAAGACCTCATTTCCTGATGATTGCCCCTTGGAGAATAATTCATTGCCCCTTGGAGAACCTACTCTGGAGAAGACATGCATGCTGGTGCTGAGCAACCAGTTACATCCATTCCCCTTCTTCTGTCCTGCATGTTTTTTGGATCCAACGAGTCAGTTAGCTGGAGGAAGGAGTTATGTGGAAAGTGGCTAAGAAATCTGAACTTGCTGAGCTCTTTCTAAAAACTGTAGAAATTATGTGTGATCCAGCCTTGTGGATGGCTTGTGGAACAATTGTTTCTGTATTATGTCATCTCACCTCGAATCCATAAAACATGTATCATCTTTTAGCCCTGGAACCAAGCGATTCAATATAGTCTCCTGCTTACTTAGAAAAGACAGGGAAAAAATAACCCCAAGTCAGCTGGGAAATAGACTCTTCAATCTGAAAAGAACCACACAATATTATTTAATCTATTTTTCTTTTTCCTTTTTCTACCCCAGAAAGGTAATTATCCCCCCGCCTCAACAAGACTCTCAAAAGGCGAATCTGTTTTTCTTTGACATCTATTCTGGTTTCCAATAACTTTTTATAATTAGGAAAGAAAATTACAAATGCTTTCCCTTATATTGCCATGGAAGCTTATTTCATCCTGTGCAATCCTTGGGTGGAAAAAAGATACTTGTCTCTACATTGGCTCTTCATAGCATTCATTCAGCAAATCTTTATTAAGCACCTACTGTGTGCAAGGCATTGGGGATATAGAGATGCGTAGCATGGAGAAGTAATATCCCAGGCTCATGGAGGCTTAGTGGAGGAGACATGTTTTTAGAAATTCAGGCTGGGCTCAGTGGCTCAACCTATAATCTCAGCACTGTGGGAGATGAGTGGATTGCCTGAGCCCACAGGTTCAAGATCAGCCCGGGCAACTTGGCGAGACCTCATCTCTACAATAAATCAAAAGTTAGCCAGGCATGGGAGTGTGCGCCTGTAGTTCCGCTTACTTGGAAGGCTGATGTGGAAAGATCGCCAGAGCCCAACAGGTCGAGGCTGCGGTGGCCAGGAGCATGCCACTGCACTCCAGTCTAGGTGACAGAGTGAGACTCCAACTCAAAAAAAAAAGAAATTCGAAATAATATAAATTAGAAATTGTAAATATTGTTAAGATAATTATATACATTAATTATATATTCTATATGATTATATGTATATTTGTATATATATGTGTGTGTGTGTGAACATCTAAATATCTCTATATGTGTAATAATGTCAAGTAGGTTTAAAACAAAAGATGAGCAGAAATGCCGGGTAATGGCCAGAGAAGCAGTGGGGTACCCAGGGGGTATTTTTTTGGATAAGATGTTCAAAAAAGGCATTGTGTAGAGTTTTTAATCATGAAGTGAGGGGAAGGAGTAAGGATAGAACCTTCCAGACTGAGGATCAGCAAGTGTGAGACATTGAGAGTGGGAGCTTGGGAAGCCAGGTAAGGAGCAGCGTGACTGGAGGACTTTTCTTGAGGTCCTTCTGAGTCTTTTTGTTTTCTGTTCTTTTTTGGGAGTGAGGTTGGGGGAGGGAAGTAAAGTCCAAACCATTTACCCATTGGTTAGTTCCAAGATTTCGGTTCATCAAAGAATTTGGGCCTTCCGACCACAGCCATTACAGTGCCCGGCATGTGCTAGTCCCTCAAGAAATGGTTCTCTCTCCCTTCCTTCCACTGTCTCAGACACTGCTGTGAGTTTTTCTGAACCTGGCCCCAGAATGCCCATTGTAAGCGGGGCCCAGCTCATCCCCCCGTGCCCAAATCCTCTTGTTCCTGGTCTTCTTCCTTGGCTTGTCCACTGACTACTACCTTCCCTTCCAGATCTTTCTGGAAAATATTTATCTGCTGCCTCATTCTGTGTGCTGGACAAACCCCATGCCTCCATGTCCTGCTTCCTGTGCCTCCCTCCCTGCCCAGGGCACCGCTTTCTGATTCAAGTTGAGACTGCTCCTTCTTCCAGACCCTCTTACCATGGAGCCAGGAGACATGGTACTCTTTTTTTAACCCTCAATTGAAAGCCCTTCCTCATTGAGGCTATCTGGCTACAGCACTCTTGTTTTAATCAGAGCAGACTAATGGCCCCTAAAGCCCCAACCAAGGAATATTTCTTGCTCAAGCCATGGCTGCCTTTGGGCAGGCTTGGCGGTGGGCTGGAGTGCATAGGGCGAGTTCAGGCCCTTGGACTCCGTTGATCTGGCTTCTAGGGTCTTGGAGTTCTCTGCTAGATTCTCTGCATATGGCCAGCAGAATAGGGAAGAACATAAGTCAGGTGGATTTGGTGAGAGATTGTTCGAGATGCCAAGTCTGGCCATGCTGTCTATCCCTTCTGCCCACGTTCCATCGGCCAGAACTGAGTCACGTGGTTCGCCTCACGGCCAGGAATGCTGGGAAACACAGCTGCCCAATGCCCTGGAGGAAGAGGAGGTGGAATTTGGTGAGCAGACAACAATCCGCATGACTGCTGTTAGCATCCACACATAAGCTTCCGTATCTTATCCTCTGACCTCAGCATCCTGTCTTCTAAGCCTTTTGTTACTTCCCTTCCTCAGAGGCCTCTGTTTTGGATATTTTCTTAGAGTCATCATGCCTCCTTTCTCTGGATCCTCTGCACTGCTTCCTTCCAGGACCTTCACTTCCCTCACCACTTGTCCTTCAGCTTCAGCCTTGGACCGGTGCTACAGTCCACCTCTTCTGCTAGGGCAGTCAATCTGGAGACTGGCACCACTTTAGCTCCCAGGCCTGCCGCTCAGTTGTGCCCTCAAGGCCTGGTTCACTCTCTTGTGTACTCGGTGATTATTTAGAGATTCACCATTGCTCAAGCTGCCCTCTCAAGCCTCATCCTCCAAGCTGCTAGCAAACAACTTCCCTCTGGTTTCACAGAAAATCTCTGTTTTTTCCTCTCGAATACTCCTCTTGCTCCAAACGTACCCACTTATTAACCGTACTGCTTTCCTCCAGCCTCAGGTGAGGTGTCTGTTCCCCAACTCAAATCAATCTCCTGCTCTTCCCACCTGGTCTCCTCTTCCTCCTTCCTCCACCAGTTACTCTTTTTTCTCTGTGTCCTTTCTGCTACTGGCTGCTTCAGTCAGCCCTCCACGCTCATATGTCTTTTGTCTGGGAAGGGGCTTCTCCCCTCATTCCCGCCACGCACCTCTAACTGATACCCACCTTCTTACACTTTCAGCAAAACTTCTGAAAACAGAAGTCCACACGAGCTGTTCTCATTTCTTCACTTCCCATTCCCTCCCCGTCTGCGCCTTACTACACATCAAATCTGGTGGACAATTGTGAATCATTTCACTGAGATTCTCAGCACATTTGCCACTGTTAGCTGTTCTCGTCTTCGCTTTCCGACAGCATCTTACCAGTCTCTTTTTGGGTATCTCTTTCTTTGTCTGCCCATTAAATTCGACCCCCACCTCCATCATTTTATCAGCAGTCCCCTTTTGTTTTTGCTCACATTCTCTCCTAGGAATCTCACCCAGTTTCCCAGTTCTACTTGGGCTGAGGCTCCTAAAATCAGTTCTCCAGCCAAGCTTTCTTTCAGAAATGTCAGAATCAAATTACCCTGGCTCTTGCTGGATACCTGTACTTGTTTGTCCAACAGCCACTTGTATTCAGTGGGTCTAAAAGGGAATGCATTACTTGGTAGCCCTTTCCCCTGAGCTCAGCTTTCCCTGTCTGCTTTATTTCTTATACTAGGAGGAAGAACATGGAACCAAATATACTCAGTCCCTGAAGCCAGAAACCTCAGCATCATTTATTTCTCTTCCTTTTCTCTAATCCTCCTAATCCACTTAGTTACCAAGCCCTGCTGATTTGGCTTTGTAAATATTTCTTGAATCCCATCCTCCTAGGACCGTTGTGGTTGAATCCCTCATTATAACTTGCCCGGACCATTTCACTGGTCCCTCGAGGTGGTGGTCTCGCTCTGTTTCTCACCCGTCTAACTCCATGCACTTACTTGCTTCCAGCCCTTCTTTGGGTCGGAGTCCATTGCTTCTTGCAGGGCACTCAAGCCGTGCTAATCCATACAGCATGTAGTTACCTTGTGCAAGTGAAATATATTCCTATGGGATGAATAAAAACAAAATTAAAAACGATCCAAGTGCCGTGAATGAGATTTTGTGGCTCAGGATAAAATTACTAGTGACAGTATCATATGGGGATCATGAAACAGTCAAATCTTAAATAATTTAGATGGAGGTAAAAATTATGTGCTCTTGAAAATTGTTTCGTCACTCAGGAAGTCTCGCTTGTGAATGTGATGACACCGGCATGAAAGATGCAGGGATTGAATCAAGTTGTTTTATGGAATGTGAGTAAGCAAAAGCAGCAATTCTGATTTAATGTATTTTATGTAATACTTTATTTTAAATATGCTGTAACTCAATTAATGAATTAAGTATGGCAAATAGATGTTTGACTATTGTATCCATCTTTGCATCTCAACGTTGATATATTCAAGATGGCCAACCCTCCCTTTTTTAATGGGAAAGTAGGGATTGTCCTATATTTAAAGTCAGCATATATTTGTAAAATAAGAGTTTATTAGGATTTTTTTTGACTGTGAGGCCTCTTTATTGATATATTTGAGCCCAATAGCACCACGTCTCTGCACCTGAACCTGGTTGCCCCTACTTAACACTTACCTTAAATAAAATAAGCTTGGGGTTGATCAAATAAGCAAAATGATATTGTTGCGTGGAACTCTGAAAAGATCAGGCCTTACAAAAGGCTTAAAAGTGACTCTGTTTAGGTTAAGGACAGTTCCAGAAGGTCTTTTAAAAGATTTCTTTTTTGTTCTTTTTTTTTTTTTTGAGGCAGGGTCTCTCTGTCACCCAGGCTGGAGTGCAGTGGCATGATCATAGCTCACTGTGGTCTTGAACTCCTGGGCTCAAGTGATCTTCCTGCCTCAGCCTTCCAGGTAGCTGGGACAACAGGCATGTGCCACCACATCCAGTTAATTTTTTTTTTTTAAATGTAGTCTCACTGTGTTGCCCAGTTTGGCTTCCCCAAGTTTTGGGATTGTAAGTGCAAACCACTACACCAGGCCTGAAAGATCTCCCAGTCCCAAATCTCAAGCAACCATCGACAAGCAACCACTAACCCCATCTGTTGGTAATGGGTAGAACCATATATATGGGTTTTGTTAGAAATATGACGGTTACTGGATTGACAGTATGTTGAAAGTTCTGTATAGTCCTTTTCTTAGCACTGTGGCAAGATACCAAAGAATAGAAGGCATATCTTAGATGAGGGGTGTCCACCCTTCTTTGGCTTCCCTGGGCTGCATCAAGTAACCATTTGACTTTCCCGAGCTGCATTGACTAAAGAGGAATTGTCTTGGGCTGCATATAAATTATATAGCATAGTGTATATACATAATATAATTTTTTTATTATAAATTTTAGAAAAATGAGAGCTATATAAAACTGGTGGGAAATTTTACCTTGATTTTGTAAAATAAATTTCTCGGTATCTGGTTTGATGGAAGTGGTTGCAATTCTTAATGAGTTCTCAAGGTGCTCATCAGAAATGTTTGTTTAGATTTTGCTATTCGTGTGCTTCATAATTGAAAATAGCTGCTCACAAATGTATGTGCTGCCAAAAAGCGATGTCATGAATAAGGTGTGACTGTCAACTTCAATAATGGAACTACACATTAGGTCACAAATAAAATAAATGCTAAAAGACACATGATGTTAAAAGATTTTATAGGGCTGCATTACTGGCTGTCTTGGGCCACATGTGGCCTGTGAGCCATGGATTGGATATGCCTGTCTTAGACCTTTGAGCTCCTTATAGTTTAATAGGGTTTAAAATATAGGGAAAAAAAGTAAGTTTAGACTCAGGGTTTTATTTTGTGTATAAAGGTTCCCTTCCTATGTACAATATCTTTGTCCTAATATCCATGGAATAATTATTCAGCCCTGAGTCATATGACTCTGGGAAAAATTTGCTAGCTTTTGAGACATCTCAGTTAATGAAAGCAGAAAAAATGCGTGTTTTTTGTTTGTTTTTGTGTTTTTTAGAAATAATGACTTGAGTGTGAGAGAAATGGAGTTTCCAAGGCAGGATGGGAGTGACTGGGGGAGAGTTTCATTTCTAAACTCCCACTTAAAACAGTCAAAAGATGGGGAAAAATAATTTTTTTCACAAGTATATTCACACTTGGGGTTTAGGTTTGTATTTAGTTAGGACTGGGAGAATAAACAGAAGCAGAGATCTGCTGAGGAAAGCTGGTAGTTTTAATAAACAATTTTTTTTCCCTTTCTATATTTGCTGCAGTCCAGGCAAGCATGTACACAAATAGCCACAATTTGTAAATTGCTCCTGACATATTTTCTGCTCTTTGAATTCCCTGAGTGCCTGCAATATAATTAGAAATCGGCAATCTTTTACATCAGTAATAGGAAAAAGGACATAGTTTCAGCATGCAAATAAGATGTTACCTAAACAGAAAATTACGGATGTAACAGCAACTGTTCTCATCATGAAGCAATAGAGGGAACTATTCAAGGCAAAGCTTTGCATATTGACATTTTCCTCTGCAGCTCAGAGCCACCTACTCCATACACAGACAGATGAAAGGAGGAGCCCTTGGGAAAAATGCTCCTGGTCTTTGTGGATGCTTCCTTTGTGGGGCTGAGTCTATGATCTTGAAAGTAGAGTTTTTGATGTACTTGCTCCGCCCTGTTGCGAGCCCCGCTTCGGATTCAGACTGGAGGGGGTAGACACGTTTCTAGGGTGCAACTTTCAGCTTCAGTTGAGGTCCAGTGGACTGATGGATTCTTTCATCCACTCACTCAGTGGGCGTCTATTTTATGATATCCTAAACTCTGGGACTGCATCAGTGTACCCAAAGAGATAAAGTACCTGACCGCACAGGACTTACAGTGTGAGGGAAACAGATAGTAGACAAGATATGTGATGTGATGTTCTCTCCTTCTCTGGCGAGAGATAAAGCAGGGAATGAAAATGGAACTAGGCTGTTATTTTAGAGAAGGCAATGAGGGAAGATGCCTCTAAGAAGGTGGCTTTTGAGAAGAGACCTGAATGAGGTGAGGGAGAAGACCTCACCTCATAAGAGTGTCTATAGAGAGAGTATCCTGGTCAGAGAGAGCGCCCTGGTCAGAAGGAGCATTCTGGTCAGAGGGAGCAGTTGGATCAGAGAAAGCTTCCTGATCAGAAGGAATACTCCAGTCAGAGGGAACATCCCTCTGATGTAAAGGGAGCTGCCCCGGGGGGAGCATCCCAGTCAGAGGGAGCATCCTAGTCAGAGGAACCATCCCAGTCAGAGGGAGCACCCTTGTCAGAAGGAGCATGCCAGTCAAAGGGAATACCCTAGCCAGAGGGCACCATCAGTCCGAGAGGGCATCTCAGTCAGAGGGAGCCTTCATGAGCAAGCCCTGGATCTGGGAGTTGCTTGTGTCTAAGGGACGGTCAAGAGGCCATCGTGCAGAAGGAGGGCATGCAGAACAGGCAGCCCGCAAGGTGGGTCAGCCTGTGACCACGAGGGCCTTCAGATTTCATTCTGAGTGTGACAGGAGACTACCAGGAGGTTCAGTTCAGCAGAGTTACGTGAGCTGGCTGGCCCAAATTATAAAATATTATCCTGAGTTCTGACTGGAGAAGAGATTTTGGGAACTGGGGGATGAGAGTAGAATCCCGACCGTCAGCTGGGGGAGGGTATGTGTGTGACGGGGGGAAGAGGATAGCTTGGGCTGAAGAAAGAGCACAGCCCTGACTGTTGAGCTGATGGGAGTACGGGAAGATGAGGGCTGTGAGAGAATAATGCAGAAAAAACCTAGAAGCTGATGTTAGGATCTAAGTCTAGTCCACAAGAAAGCTCTTTAATGTTGATGACCGGCAAGTATCATCGGAAGTCCTTCAGACAACAGGATAAGAATTGCTGTTTGAATGGTACTCTAGAAACATACACAAAATCATTCAAGTGCTATGGCCCATCTGTCTAAACAGGCCTTTTCAGGTGGTTATAGAACTGAAGAAAGTTAAGTATCCTTCTACAGCAAGAAAGATCTATGTTAATTCTTGCTGTTTTATAATCTATTTAGTGATGAGTCCTCTCATTATGCATTTTTCTTTGTCTAGATGAGCTTCAGAATCCCTTTGTCCAGTTTAAAAATTCCGCTGTGATTTCAAGTGGAATTATATTACAGCTATTAATTTGAAAAGAGTTAGTAGCTTTATGGTTTGCAACCTTTCCATTCAAGAATATAGAATGCTGCTTCATCAGTTTTTTCTTTTGTATTTTTCGCTTGTCCGATGCTTTCCTTTTTATGAAACTCTAATGTTCAGTACAGGTCCCAGAATGTTCCTGCTTATTTATATATTTCATCCTTGCAGTATAGTCTGGACATTAAGACACTGAATATGATAGTTTAGAACAAAGGCTACCTGACAAATCCTGGCAAGATACAGCACAGGTAGATTGATGAGCTGTTTCTTTGCCTTGAATGCTCATTGAAGCTGTGAGGAGATTATCTGTCTCTAGGAAGTCATGCTTGCTGCAGTTTTGTTCATGGAGCTAGATACCTTCCACACAAAAGATTTAGAGCCACTGCCTTGCACTGCAGCTGGTGAAGAACAGTATGCATGGAAATAATATTCCTTGAATATTTCTTGTCTGAAATGCAATATAAAATAATGTACTGCTCCTGCAAAAGACTGGAAAAAAGCCCAACAAATCATAGACCAACCTGGTGTGAGGCCATCAGCAGTGACATCTGCTTTCATAGGCCAAGCTAGGAAGGCTGGCAGGCCCAGGGGTACTGCGGCCCTTAATAACAAATTCTCCTCTCTGTGGGGGCAGAGTCAGACTAAAGACCAGTCCCTACTTGGACCCAACAAGAGAAGGTTACACTTCAGTTTTCAAGCTATAATGTATAAAGATGGCATTTCCTTCCTCCCACAATAAGGAGAGATGGGGACAAATGGAAGAGCCATCTTCGTTGCTTTCCATTGGACCAAGTCTTTTGATGAGGCCAGAACAATTGTATCAGCTGTTTCTACCTTACCTCTTGATGGGACTCCTCAGTCGTTTCCCAGGCACGCTTCGAGAAATGTTGTCACCTCACCCCGAGTCGGTTATAACCACCAGGAGAACTGGGACTAGAACCTGGAACACCTTCCCAGACTCCCTTTCATTGATTGGCTAGCTCCTGCCCCCATGAAACTTTGAAAAGCTCCCGCTTTGGTGATGCCTGAGCATCTGTTTCCATGTTAAATATTACCCCGGAGGGTACCTCCACTCATTCAGTCATAAAGACAGGGCCGTGCTGGGTCATCCCTCCGGATGGCTGGCAGCAGCCCTCTGTGGTGTGACAAAGGATTTGGAAAGGAAGCATTGTTGGGGAAACAGCTGTCACCAACAGCTCTGATAACATCCAGGCCTGTGAGGGCAGGTAGACTCAGCACACACATGTTCCCAGTATGAGGGGTGCTCTGCATGGAGCATGGACCTTGGCTTTATTAGATGTGCTTTCCACTCACACACACCTGCACTTAGGTTGAGCCAATCTGCCCGAGAGCCGGGAGCCTGTGCGATGAGCCCTCTTGAACATTCCGCTTAGAACCATCCCCTGCCTCGAGCAGGTTGGGAGAGCTTTCATCGTGAAAAGCAGTGGACCCAATCCTGCTGAAGTCAGATGTTATTTTCCTTGCCTATGCTTAGAGTTCCGGATGATGCTCTGCTATGGATTAAACAATTCCATAAAGTGGCTTGAATGACTAAAACAGCGGAGTGGGCCAGCTGAATCCCATGGCCTGGAGACAGCCACGCAAGGCTGCGGCTTTTGGAGTCGCGCCTGGAACAGTTAGAGAAAATATGCGTGAAGCGGGGGCGTGAGCAATGTACTGTGGCTGTCTATGAGTTCAGAAAAGCCTTGCTAACCACTGTGCTTGGATCTTCGGAGCATTTCTCTTCTCCCTGCCTCTTGAATTGTGGATCTATGGAGTCTGATAGATTAAGTTCACAAACTCATCCTAGACAGTGTACTACATAACTCATTGTTGAATATCACTAGAGTCACCCTTGAAGTACTCCCCTTGGGAAGCTATGTGCCAACGCCAGTGCCTAGTCCACCTGTCAAAGCAATTTGGAACTCTTTTTCTGGAATGGCCATCAGAGCTATCATCGTACTACCTTGAAGTCCTGAATGTCATCAAAATGTCTCCCTTTCAATATTTCCATTATCTTCGTAACAGAAGTCATTGGGGCCAGATCAGGTGAGCAGGAAGGGTCTTCCAATGCAGTTATTTGTTTGCTGGCTGAAAACTCCCTCGCAGACAGTGCTGTGTGAGTGGGTGCATTGTTGTGATGCAAGGGCTCCTTCGGGACCATTTTTGCACACGCCTTTCTCATGCCGAGATTTTCAGTTAAGATTTTCCTGTTTCTCTATTGATGTGTATTTGGTCTGCTCTGCTTCTCACAGTCAGCCCATGGTTTTGACACCCAATTTGGTGAAGTTTTGCTGTGTTTTCATCAGTTCTGCTCGTTATTGGCCATCCTGACCTCTCTTCATCACTGACGCTTTCTTTCCGCTTAGATAAATATTTACTCCACTTGTACACTGCCGTTTTCTTCATGGCATGATCCCCACACACTTGGACTCATACGTCCCTGATTTCACTTCCACCTTTGCCAAGTTTAAGAAGAAATCTAATGTTTGTTCATTGCTTTAATTCAAGCTGCCAACATTCTCGCGATGGCACACAAAAACATGCAGCAACAATGAATGCCACTCAGCGAGACACCGCCACCCATCGACATGAACACCGCTGTGAGACACTGATATACCAAGGTGATGAGACCATCCTAGGTTGTATATACAGTGCGGCCAACATAAGCGCACAATGGTGGGTTCGCAGACTTAATTGTCTTACCCTGTATGTGGCGTCCCCCAAAGAAGGAGTTGAAAGCAGCTGTTTCACTTGTTTCCTCAGAAATATTATTATTATTACTAACAATAACAACCGCCTCTAGGAGATGTCATGGGATGAAGGAATAAAACAGACTAATAAATCCTAGCCAGTAGCTTTGTATTTAGTAGAAACCGGAAGGAAAAAATTGGCATGATCTGTAGCTGCCAAAGAGAAGCTAACATCACTAATCCTGCAGACTGTGAGCGGCAGCACACACCTTTGTTCAGGCACCTGGGATGTTTTCACATATATTAAGACAGATTTTATGAAATTGGGGACCTCTGTTATTTTTAAGACAGCTTATAAGGTGTATGCTTGTCATTTGCCACCTAGACATTTCTAAATCAAGAACAGATTTTTATCACATTTTCCAAAGTGCTCCATGGGACGGCAGCTCCATGAAATACTCAGTAAAAAAATAAAACTAAAAAAAGGCTCTGTGGAAGAATAAGTTTGGAAAATGACATATATCATATTCTCTTTTGGCAGAATAATAATACCCACTTAACATTTAAAGACTCTGGAAATCCTACAGAGAATAAACTTAGTTAATATTATTTAACTCAGAATTTTTAACAGCTTTACTGAGATATGATTGATGTGCAAGAAACTACACACAATTAAAGGGTACAATTTGATACATTTTGAAATATGTGTATATCTGTGAAACCATCACCACAATCAAGTTAACTTTTCTTATTGCTAAGCAGTGTTTTTGTTACATTGATACACCAAGTTTGTTTATCCTTTCATTTGCTGACAGACATCTAAGGTTGTTTCCAGTTTGAGGCTAGTACGAGTACAGCTGCTATAGACATTTGCATACACGTCTTTGTAAGGACATATGCTTTGACTTCTTTTGGATAAACACTGAGGAGTGGAATGGTGGATCATGTCACAGATGTATGTTTCAACTTTTCTTTTTTTGGTTTGAGTTGGAGTCTCACTCTGTCACCCAGACATCAACCCCACTAGGCTCAGGCAAACCTTCCGCCTCAGCCTTCCAAGTAGCTGGAACTACAGGCCCGCACTACCATGCCCAGCTAATTTTTTGATATATTGTAGAGACGAGGTCTCACCAAGTTGCCCAGGCTGGTCTTGAACCCCTGGGTTCAGGAAAACGTCTCACCTCAGCCTCCCAAAGTGCTAGGATTCCAGGCTTGAGCCACTGCACCTGGCCTGTTTTAACTTTTTAAATAACTACCAAGCTGTTTTCCAAAGTGGTTTTGTCAAATTAAAGTGTCACTAGCAGTGTTTAAGAGTACCAGTTTCTTTACAATCTCATCACTATTTAGTATGGTCAGCCTTTATAATTTTGTTTGAATATGTGTGTAATGATATTTCTTTGTGGTTTTAATTTACATTTCCCCCATTGACTATCTTTTCATGTGCTGTCAATTTTATATCTGTTCCTCCGTATAAAATATGCACTTTCTCTCTGGCTACTTTTGATGTTTTCTCTTAACCACTGGTTTTGAGCAATTTGATTATGATACACTTTAGTGTAGTTTCCTGTTTCTTGCACTTGGGGTTCATTAGGCTTTGTGGATCTGTGGATTCAATAATTTTATCAAATTTGTAAATATCTGGCCATTATTCCTGCTGTTCTCAACTCACAGAGCCCAAATATATTAAGCTGCTTGAAGTTGTCTCACAACTCAACTGATGCTTTGTTTGTTTTTTAAAATTATTTTTTTCTCTGTTTCATTTGGGATAGTTTCTATTGCAGTATTTTCTTTCTTTCTTTCTTTTTTCTTTTTGTTTTTGAGTCAGAGTCTCACTCCATCACCCTGACTGGAGTGCAGTGGCTGCTCCTGGCCACCACAGCCTCGACCCGCTGGGCTCCGGCGATCCTTCCGCCTCAGCCTTCCAAGTAGCTGGAGTTACAGGCGCTCGCTACCGTGCCCGGCTAATTTTTGATTTATTGTAGAGATAAGGTCTTGCCAAGTTGCCCAGGCGGGTCTCGAAACCATGGGCTCAGGCAATCCACTCACCTCAGCCTCCCAAAGGTGCGGGATTACAGGCTGAGCCACTGAGCCTGGCTTATTGCTGTATTTTCAAGCCCGCTAATAGTTTCTTCTGCAATGTATAATCTTCCATTCATACTTTCTAGTATATTTTCAAAATCCCAGATAGTGTAGTTTTTATCTCTAGGACATCAGTGTGAATCATCTTTATATCTCGAGTATTTCGAGCATCAGGAATACAATTGTAACAATTGCTTTAATGATTTTGTCTTCCAGTTTTAACATCTCTGTCAGTTGTGAGTTGGTTTTGAATGATCGATTTTTCTCTTCATTATGGTTTTAATTTTCTTGCTTCTTTGAATGTCTAGTAATTTTTGACTGGATGCCAGACATTGTGAATCCTATCTTGTATATTTTTGTATTTCTATAAATATTCTTGGACTTTGTTCTGCAACTTAGTTAAGTTTCCTAGAAACAGTTTGAGCTCTTTAGATTGCTTTTAAGATTTATTAGGCATGATTTGAGCTGTGTAGTCTAGGATTAATTAATCCCCTCTACCCTTCTGGGTACTCTAACCAATGTCTGATGGGAATAGGCACTGCTCTTAGACCGCTCCTTTCCAATCCTTTTAAATTGTTCTTTCCCCAACCTCAGGGAGTTTCATCACTTGCATGCCCAGATAAGTATGCTGCTGGATACTTGAGGCAGACCCTCTGCATGACTCTGGTGTTCTCTCTCTGTGAAGTACTCTCCTCTCTGATATGTTGTCCCTGTGCTCTCTGACTGTCTTGGTCTCCTTGAACCCTCAACTCGGTTTCTTCAACTCAGGGAGTCTGTCAGGCTCCACGTGAGGTCCTTTTCCTCGCTCTGCATCCTGAAAACTCTCTCCAGGCAGTGAGCTTGAACAATTCTAGGGCTCACCTCATTTCAGAGATTTGTTTTTACTGCTTTCCACCCCATGTCTTGAAATGGTTGTTCTAATAAATAAAAAAATCAACATCAAAATCAAAAATCAAAAAGATCAAGTTGCTCAGGCTGTTCTCAAACCTATGGTTCAGCTCTTGTCTGTTTTTATGTCACAGAACTTTTTGTTCTGTAGAACACAGATTGCCAAAGATGAGATCACAGTCATATAGTTGGTTAGAGGACCCCATGGTTTTAATTAACTTATGCCAGACTTATTTGAATTATAGCTATGATAATACTCTCTTGCATTTCATTATGTGAAGTGTATGTGATATGTACATTTTATTGTTTCGAGTTGAAGCAGATGCCATCTTTTCCATTTTAAAAATGAGGAAGGAATGTCATACATGCTTTTAATGAATCTTCCTCAGTAATACTGATCCTTTGTGGTGAAATAGTTCTAGAAGTATCCAGTTTGCCTTTATTCTGGTTGCATTGAAGGTTCAAAGGGACATGCCATCGGATTTCAGGACTCATTTTTTTTTTAAAATCTCTAATGCAGCATCATGGTGCTATGAATGTGAACTTTCTAAAAATACAGAATCAATGCAGTGATTTTTTTCCGTACAGAGGTTCAAATTCCCCACAATTGTAGGATAAAGTCCAAAGTCCTTACCATGAGCTAAAAATCTTATATTATCTGCTTGTGTGTGTGTGTGTTGGAGTCTCACTCTGTCGCCCAGGCTGGAGTGCAGTGACATGCTCATGGCCACCCCAGCATTGACCTGCTGGGCTTGCCTCAGCCTTCCAAGTAGCCAGAACTACAGGTGCGCGCTACCATGCCCAGCTAATTTTTCTCTTTTTTTTTTGGATTTATTGTAGAGATGAGGTCTCACCAAGTTGCCCAGGCTGTCCTCAAACCCATGAGCTCAGGCAATCCTCTCACCTTGGCCCCCCAAAGTGCTGGGATTACAGGCTTAAGCCACTGTGCCTGACTTTTTTTTTTTTATTTTACAAAACAGGATTTATTGAGAGGACAGAAACGCTCCCACAGTGGGAGGGACCCAAGGCCTGTCTTTGTAATTTCATCTTTTAATTTTCTCTTACGCACTTCACATTCCAGCCACGTGGGGCTACCTGTGGTCCCAAAAAAGAGTGCCTCAGTTTTGTTTTTTTTTTAAACATTTCTTTGCCTATAAAACATAATTTTTCCTTTGTCTAAACAACCCCTGACCTGTCCAGATGATTCAGTCAGCCTTTCTTATGGCATGACTTCTTTGACCTCCCGGCTGAAGGTCAAGCATTACTTGTTACTTTAGTTACTCAATAAGCCTGACATCAGTGTTGTCATCTTGCATTAAAACTATCCATTTACTTCTCTTTTCCACTGGATGTACTGGCAGGTGAGTTCTTTGAAGTCAGGGGCTTGGTCTCTGTTTTTCTGTTGATCTCTAGCACACCACAGGTAGTGGGGGGTCCATAGGGGTACTCAAGCAAACCAAGACTCTATTTTCTTGCTAGTGCAGACCTAGCTTGTTGGAGAATCAGCACATGTGGACAGAGCTTCTTAAGTATGCTGACACTGCTAGATGACTGGGTAAATTAGTAAAACTTCATGAGGGTAGGTCTGTAAGTCTACTGAGAAAACAGTTGAGTAGTCTCAGACTAGTACCGTGTTCTGCAATTCAGGGCAGCATCCATCTGGCAAACTCACTCAGGCATGTTGGATTTGTCCTGACTGGACTTTTGCAGCACAGGGTCTAGTGTGACTCTATGGCTTGTCTGGAACAGCCAGATGTTGCAAACAAGGCTTCTTAGAGCCGTCTTAGAGTAGTTCATTCTTCTAACCCACTTATCTCTCTTTGTTTAGTTTCTCCCATAGCGGATTCTGCTTTGTTGGATTTTATGTCAAAATTCTTCGTGGTCCTTTATAATCAAGTGCCGTTTCAGTTTTTTTTTGTTCACTGTTTTTAACGAGTGGATGCATTTTGGAATTGAATGTGATCACTATGATTGTTTAGCGGAGAATATTTGCTCCATTTTTAAGTAATGGTTTAAAGAAGACCCTTAGATGAGATGATGTCTTCATGAATAGAGATAGTCATCTTTCTCTGACAGGTTTCCGGGAGTAGTAAGGTTGCGGTGGAATATGATGTGTTTAAAAAATGTTAGAATATGGATTCTTTTTTCTTTAAGATCAGAGATTGAGAGTAACCACAGTGTGGTGCCACAACGTTTAAAAAAAAATTTTTTTTTTTTTTGAGTTGGAGTCTCACTCTGTCACCCAAACTGGAGTGCAGTGGGCCACTCCCGGCCACCGCAGCCTCAACCTGCTGGGCTCCGGCGATCCTTCCGCCTCAGTCTTCCCAGTAGCCGGAATTACAGGCATGTACTACCACGCCCGGCTGATTTCTTGATTTATTGTAGAGATGAGGTCTCGCTGCCCAGGCGGGTCACTATCAAAAATCTTTTTAAGTACTTTTGCTACAAAGTTATTGTTTCAAATGTACTGATTTGCCCTTCTGACTCGTTTATTATACTTATGTGCATGACTTCTTTAGACCTAAGTAGCTACTGCTAATTGGAAAGCATAAACATCAGTAGGAAAAATGGTAAACTTTCTAAGTGTGGGTTAATTTCTCATTGAATTTACATTTTGAGTCTGAGAAGAAATTGTAGGAAAGCATGATGTAAACTCTCCTTGGCTCAAAATTTGATGTTGATTTTGTAGTAATAGAATCAGAGTCACTGAGAGCTAGCTCCAAGATGAGGAGCGGGGTGAGGGTCTCACTGGCCCAGAAGTCCCTTCCTGTAGCACCTTGGTGCATCCATCCGGGCAACTCTTTGTCCTTCAGATTGGAGTTAACTCAGGATTAACTAATAACCCTGGAGTTACGGGAACATTTCTGTATATGTGCATTTTTCTAAGGAGATAGCCAGTGCTTTACATCAAATATATCTGTAATCCCAGAAAAAAAGTTGAGAATCACTTTTTAGAGAGAAGATGTGGTGAATTGTCCCATTTATTTGGTGCCCTGTTGATGTGAGGTTACTGGCATTGATGGGTAATCCTGTTCTACGTTATCTACCTTGGCTCTTGGAGAAAGTGACATCTAGGAGCCCAAGGGTATATCACATAGGCAGAGCCAAGGGACTGAACACAGAAGTAATGGTGCCACTGTTGGATGGTCTCACGGGAGTTTGTATTTCCTGGGTGCTCTCCTCTCCTGTCTCAGACCTCTTATGTTGTTGCCACGAGAAGCTAGTTCTGATCTTTTCACAAATTCACTTTGGAGACAGGAACAGCTTCAGGGCTTCAAAGAGTCAGACTAACAGACCCAAAACCAAAGCAGAAACTCTTGATAAATGGGGTGGAATTTATGTTTTAAAATCCCAGGCCCACCATGCTCTCCATGATAAATGAGAAAACCACTTAGACACTGACATTTAGCATTCTCCATTTATCTTCCAAATAGAAATGTAAGGAGTAAAAGTACAGACCACTTAAGATGCTAAGAACATTTAGAACCAATTCATTATTAAAGAAGAGTAGAAGTGACTGTAGCCTTGTTTGCAGAGGAGGAATGCAGAATTAACTATTGTGGAAAGGCTTAGCAGGAAGAAGGGAATAAAGGAATAGAATCGGGGAGAGCAATAGACCACACACGCCCCCCACCTCCCCCATTACCTTGAAATGCCACTGATGCTATTGTCTGGGTTTGCAACTCTCCAAAGGGCATTATCTCTGTTGGCCAAGCAGTGGAACCAGCATGGTAGTCCCATGAACAGTTTGGTAACCTGTTTTCAGAAAGAATCAAGATGTGTGGGTCATTCTCTCATTTATCTACATAACACTGTTGGAGGAAGCAGCTCATTAAGCTGAAATTTGTCCCATTTCTCCAGGCATATGAAGGCATTAGGTGACAGCACTGCTGCCCTCAGGTTTTCCTGGTGAAAGATTACAAATGAAGCCCTGAGGGTTTATAAATTCAGTCTCTGAATTCAGAGAATAATCTGTCATTTTAGGTCTATCTAAAAGACAAAAAGAGAGAAAGAGAGAGAGTCAATCTTGGTGATTTTTTTCTAACTCTAGAAAATATAAGACGGGCTCGGTGGCTCAGCCTGTAATCCTGCACTTTGGGAGGCTGAGGTGAGTGGATTTCCTGAGCCCACGGGTTCGAGACCTGCCTGGGCAACTTGGCGAGACCTCATCTCTACAATAATTCAAAAAA
>NW_007252152.1:260708-272467 GCF_000164805.1 Carlito syrichta
AAAAAAAAAAATATATATATATATATATACACATCAGCAGAGAGGCTGATCTATTCTATGAACTTGCTTTCCTTTATGCTATTTATTCACAGAGTATGTATGAAGTATCCACTCTGTGTCTCCTGACCTGGCCCTCAGGGATTTCAGCCTAGTGGTGGAAACAGATATTAAATAAATTCGTGGAAACACACATATGGCCATAACTTGGAAGAGTATCATGAAGGAAATGAACAAGGTACTAGTATTAAGACCTGAAGGGGACCTGCATTATTCTTTTGAAATTGCAACTTGATTAGCTTTACAAAATCAATGCCTGCTTTTCAGTAAACATTTAAGCAAGATAGAGGGTCCAGAGAAGAAGGCAAGAAATCTCAAGTTCCCCACACCCAACCCCCCCCCCCAAAATAATCAGTATAAGCATTCTTTTTTTTTGAGTCGGCATCTCACTCCATCGCCCAGGCTGGAGTGCCATGGCATGCTCATAGCCACCCCAGCATCCACCTGCTGGGCTCCAGGGATCCTTCCATCTCAGTCTTCCAAGTAGCTGGAAGTACAGGCACATCCTACCACATCTGCCTAATTTTTTAAAAATTTCTTGTGTAGATGAGGTCTTGCCAAGTTGCCCAGGCTGGTCTTGAACCCGTGGACTCAGAGTATAAGCATTCTTAAAACTGTTCTTGACATCTTCCTCGGCATATTTACATGCGATTTAAAAAATAAGTATTAAATTTGATTTTGCTTGAACTTAACTGAAGCAAAAGAATCTAAAGTATAAATAAAGGAATTTTAAACTTTAAATATCTCTTTACTAAAAGAGACATTCATTTATTTTATAAAAATCTCTAAAAATATAAAAAACAATATGAAAACTGCTGAGAAGCTGGAGTTGTGATTAAATCTCATAGAAAAATTTTATATACAGTTGAAACTTGAACAACACTGGGGTTTACAAAATCAATTACCAAGCCCCTTGAACAGTCAAAAATCCACATATATCTTTTGACTCCCCCAAATTTACTGATAGCTTGCTGTTGACCAGAAGCCTTACCAATAATATGAACAATCGATTGGCACGTTTTGTATGTTATATGTATTATATACTGTATTCTTACAATATGAAAGAGGAAATATATTTGCTCTTCATTAAGTGGAGGTGAATCATTATGAAGGGTCTTCATTCTTGTCTTCTTATTGAGTAGGCTGAGGAGGAGGAAGAGGAAGGGTTGGTTTTGTTGTCTCAGAGGCAGAAGAAAATCCACATAGAAGTGGACCCCGCAGTTAAGACCTGTGTTGTTCAAGGATCCAACCACATTATGGAATGAGTCCTCACTAGGGAAGTTCACTTTCTTCTGCCCCCTTTCCTCCAGATTATATATTTGTATCAATTTTATTTGCTCAGGATTAATAATATTTACTTTCTTCTCTGGCTGTTTTGTCTCAGAGAAATGTATTGAGCGGTGCCCACAACTTCTACCATGATAGTTTTTCCTGTTCCTCAGTTTCTTCTGAATCAGTCTCTGAAAAAGTTGGTCCAATCCAAAGCCCTCCTGAGTTCCTGCTAGTTTAGTTTGGGACTATGTGAGAATAAAGCTGCAGTGAACACTTGTATATGAGGTTTTTTGGGGAACATTTGTATATGAGATTTTATGCTTTCGCTTGTTTTTAGAAAATACCTCGGAGTGGAATTGCTGAATCCCAGGATACAAGTATGTGGTGCTGGCCATTTCCCAGAGTGGTTGTGCCATTTGACTCTTCTGCCAGCAGTGTGTGAGAGCTCCTGTGGTTTCACATTTTTGCTAACATTAGGTGTTCCCAGTCTTGTTAGTTTTAGCCTTTCTATATTCTAGCGTGTGTGAAGTGGTATTTTGTAGTTTCACTTATTTCCCTGATAATGGAAATGTTCAGCCCAGCCTTTAGCACCTCTTAATGTTCTTGTTGGCCATTTGTACATATCTACTTTTGGGAATGTCTGTCCAACTCTTTCCCATTTTTTAAAATTAGGTCCTTTGTCTTTTTATTATTGATTTGTAAATATTCATGATATATTCTGGATACAAATGGTCAGATATGATGTATTGTGAACTTTTTTTTTAACCAGTTGTGGCTTGCCTTTTCTGCTTGTTAATAACTATTTTGATAAGAAAAAAATTTTCAATTTTGATAAGGTTTATCAAATTTCTCTTTTATGGTTCACGCCTTTTGTGTCTTCCCTAAGAAATGTGTCTACCCTCAGGTTGTGAAGAGATTGCTGTATGTTTTCTTCTAGATGTTATATAGCCTTAGCCTTACATTTAAGTCTGCAAGACATCTTGAATAAACTTTTGTGTTTGGTGTGAGGATAGGGGTCAAAATTTTTCTATCTTTCTTTTTCTTTTTTTTTCTTCACTTATTGAAACCCAGTTGTTCCAGCACCATTTTTGGAAACGATTTTTCTGTCCCATTAAATTGTTCTGGCATCTACCTATGAAAAAGAACTCTAGTAGGGCAGGGCTAAATGAGCCAAGTTCTTCGGGCAAACCTCAGATGGCTTTGTGTCCCTAGCAGGCAGCATGGCTGGAGCTTAGCAGAAACCCTGCAACTACTGCTGGCTTCCTTTGATCCCTAATGGCACCCATGCCTAAAGACAGGAACTGGGGCAGATTCACGTTTACAAAAATCCTAGGCAGCCCAGAGAACTCATCAGGGCTGTGCTTGCAAAGAGTGGTTTTCAGGGTTTACAAGTTCAGTTAGAATTGCTGCCCACCTGCACTTGGACGTCCTTGCTCCCAGAGCCAAGAGGGAGTGTACCCCTTTCCCCCTTCCCTTGCGCTTGCTCCCTGCAATGCCAAGCTCTTTTCTTATCTGTAAACTCCATGAAGAGGAAGACTCTGCCTTGCTACCCTCTGTTGTTCCCCACATCATGAAGGATGGCAGATGATGGAACTCCTGCTATTGCGGGATAGTGTGTGAGCCATGGGGAGATCAAAATCTGCCTCTGATGTTTTCCGTTTCACCTGGGGGCAGTTTCCAACACTCTGATTTTGGCTAGATTTTTGCATAGAGAACTCCTGGGCACAACCTCTCCATAATCATCCAGCTTTCTTACCCATATTGTTTGGCCAGGCTGTCAACTTCCTTCTTCCTGAGGCTCTGTGTGGTTAGATGCACCTGAGTCTTGGCCGTGTTCCCAGCCCAAGCAGTCAGCAGAAAGCCACTCTTCCATCCTCTCAGTCATTTTGAAAACCTAGTAGGAGAAAAAATCAATTCTATTTTCACGTGGAGAGGGGATGTTTTCATTGTATGATCAAAGGTGATCCTGGGTGAAAAAGAAACATTTACTTTCCTTTATTATTTTATTTTAATATTCTGCTCTGGAGGAGATACGAAAATGGAATCAAATGTGGCAAGTGGAAAGCGCCCCCAGCGTCCACAGGTGGAACAATTTAAACAACAAAACCGGTAATATAGTGTTGGACTATAACCCAAAATGTCAAATAAATGCCCATGAGTCATACTGATCTAAATAAATGATTGAGTAAATAATAAATGAGGGGGAAGAGACAATCTCCTGTACTGAAAAGTTTCAAATCAACTATGTAGCTACCTTCTCCTTAAGAAGGTGAAACTTCCATCTCTCTCTTGAGTGTGGGCTGCACTTAATGGTTTGCTTCCAAAGGGTAGAGTTTGAAAAGGGGGAAGAAGTTCACCTTTTTTTGGTGGTGAATGCATGACCCTGGCCAGGTGATCAGGGTTAACTCATGAGAGGTGGGTGATGTTGATAGCGTGTGCTCTGAATATACTGTGGTGAGAAGGGCACTTCATCCTTGTGGACTTCCTCCCCCAGACCCCACATAATCATGATAAAACATCCACAAAATCCAAATCAAATCGAGGGACACCCTACAAAATAGCTGGCCAGCACTCCTCTCAACTGTCAAGGTCATCACACACTGGGTCAGTCTAAGAAACTGTCACAGCTCAGAGGAGTCTAAGGAGACATGATGACTAATGTAATGTGGGATCCTGGCCCAGAACAAGGACATTAGGAAAGCCAGTAGACCTCAAATAAAGTATGGTGTTCAGCTGATGGCACCAGTGTTAGTGCTTAATTTGTGACAGAGGTACCGTAATCATAGAAGGTGTTAACAGCACATCTTTGGGTGAGGGTCATATGGGAACTACCTGTACTATCTTGGCGGCTTTTCTGTGAGTCTAAAACTGTTCTAAACTAAACTGTTGACTTAAAAACAAAATTCATAACTGGTTAGGAAACGCAAGAACCGAACTTAAAATACTTAAGAATGTAGTTGCCAAGGTAGATTTTGGTGTACCATTATTTTGGCAGTCCAGTGTCCGTCAGGCCCCAAATTTAGGAAGTTCCTTCTGATGGGAAAACTAAACTTACCATGCTTTTGTTCATCTTTGAGTCATATGGAAGAGAAATGCTTGACCACCATCAGTCACACGCCAACCATTGATGACTATGAAGACCCTGTTAAACTGCATCCTGGCCAGCCACTGTAGCTTAAGCCTACAATCCCAGCACTTTGGGAGGCCGAGACGAGAGGATTGTCTGAGCCCGTGGATTTGAGACCAGCCTGGGCAACATGATGAGACCTGTCTCTACAATGTCAGAAAATTAGCTGGGTATGATAGCGCACGGCTGTAGTTCTGGCTACTTAGAAGGCTGAGGGGGAAGAATCGCCTGAGCCCAGCAGGTCGAGGCTGTGGTGGCCGAGAGCGTGCCACTGCACGCCAGCCTGGGCAACAGAGTGAGACTCCAACTCAAAAAAAAAAAAAAAAAAATTGCATCCCATTCTTCTCGCTTTCCTTTTCAACTGGATAGTCTGGGAGAAGAACCTAAAATGAATGGTAAGGCATCTGTTTTTCAGAACTTTGCTTTACCTTTGGCAGATGTTTATCAGGGCATAGATAGTAAATACCACACAGCAGAAAACAGATTAGTAGGGCGGTGCTGCACCAAGTTGCTAGGAATGTGTGTGAACCTGGGCGAGAGAGGTTGGTACCTTACCATTGAGAAAGAAAAGAAACTTTTAATCTGAGCAATGCAAGCCCCTTTTAAATTATCAGGCCCAGAGAGGCACTGGAATAAGATAGCTTACCCTCCTTACCCTTTAAGCTAAGTTATCTCCTGATGCCCCTTGCTAATGGACTCCAGACTGACTGATACCCCAAGTAGTTATAAATTAACCTAACAGTGCCCATACACTGGACACCATAACTCATACCCTGTTCTTCAACAATGTATGGCCAATCATGAATCAATATTATTTCTGTAAACCAATAAAAATTCCTGAAAAACAACTTTAGTAGCTGCCCCCTTTCCTGATTGGTCCCTTTTTCCTTAAACTCCAACCTCTCCTTTGTTCTCCAGAGCACTTCCAAGGTAACTTAATAATGTTTCCCAGACTGCAGTCCTCAGCTTTGGCCCAAATAAACCCTTTATATGTATTAATTTGCCTTAGTTTCTTCCTTTAGATTGACATCATCTTCTGTCCATTGCTTGCAAAGCAGATTGTTATTCTTGGACTTTAATTCTCTCTGATAATTATCTGTAGAACATTTAATTTATTACTATTATTATGATTTTTAACGTTTCGCCCTTCCATAAGGGCTGCCGCAATGAAATCCAATTACCAAGAGGCATGTGTCACAAATATTCGGAACTAATGAAACTGTAAGAAAGGGAAAGGTTCTGGAATAGGCAGGAATGACCACTTTTAATGGCACCCCGTTCTCTACACAGGCTATACCAAATCCCGAACACCAGAGTATGAACATTCTTAGAATGACCAAACCTGGATGTCTACTCAGACTGTAGAGAGGCTCTGCCTCATGGCCTTAGGTAGGGTCAATGTAGGTTTCCAAACATTGACTTTCAAGCTTGATGATGCTGGGACAATGGGATGCAGCAGCCAAGAGTGTCCAGTCAGGGGCTGGAAGGTGAGACTTGGATTCCTGTGCCAGTCTGGCCAAGAAGACAAGACTTGATGCTTGCTGAGGGAGCAATGGCTACTGTTCCTTTGTGGGCTCCCAGGACAAAGATATTGAAAAGAAGAACGTTGCAAAATACAGCATCATTACACCATCCTCTCTGATCCTTCCCTTTCCATCTGAGGCTGTGTTAATTCTGGCTTTGAGTTTTTTTTTGATGGGGAACTCGTGGTATCAGTTGCAGCCACCGTGTGAATGAAGTTTTGTGACTAACTACTTGACTTACCTTGATATTTTTCTCCACCTTTTGTTTGCTTACTTCTGCATCCTGCAGAGCGTTCGTTTCTCAAGATTCCCATTAACCAATGTGAGTGAAATTCTGGGGTCCTCAGCTCTGGAGCATAGTTGATATTTTTCTTATGACCCATTATTTACCTTCTGTAATATGTTATTGTTTAAGGGAACAAGAGGTCCTGGCCATCATGCCTGTCCTTCCAGAGGGCCTACTGAGGCCAAGCTGGCTTATGAGATAAAGGCGGGCCTTTACATGACTTTCCACATGGATCTCCCATATATGCAGCCATCTGTGGGCTCTAATTAAAGAGAGTTGAACCTACTTATGAACTGGGAATACCTTCCGAATACTTAGTGAAGCCCGCTGTGAGTCATGAATGCCTTCTGATTACAGTTTTTTAGAAATATTTTGCCATTCTGAAACAAACTTTTTCAAACCTATTTCAAAAAACTCTTTCAAATCATGGCATTTAGGAAAGTCATGTAGTTCTTGGCTTCCTGTTTCTCATCCATCTTCACAATCTTTACTGGCCTCTGAGATTGCATGAGCCCTTGTTTCTCTGCACTGAGCCTTTTAAATATGTTTTCTGGGAGGTGTTATGTAAATGACTCTTCCTTTGTTTTTAAATGCTGCAAGTACAGTGAGCAGCTCTCAGATCCATAGTGATATGGGAACAGCTGATGGGTTTAGTTCAACATGTTTTTCTGTTTATCTATTCATTTAGCAAATGTTTATTAAGCCTCTCCTGTGTCAGGGGCTAAGAAGGTAATGTTAAAGGACCACCAGGTTTGGCTGCCTATTGTGCAGTTACAGACCAATACATGGAGACAGTAGGAGTTGCAGCAAAGATTGTAATAATTATAGGGCAGCCAAATGAGGAGACAGGAGGAAACCACAAATCCAGCTCCCGAGTGGTTTGGGAATGGGGCTTTTAAGAGGCCTAGACAGGTGATGGGCAAAAGTGTGGGAATTACTGATTGGTCGAGAAGTGAGGGGAAAAGTCATGGGACTGGGAGATAAAGAAACTGCTTCCCTGGGCTGAGTCGGTCCCCTGGGATCTTCAGACAGGTTGGTATCAGCCGTTGTGCTGGAATTCAGGATCTGAAAAACACCTGAAACAATTCTTGGGCAAAAAAGTCCAGTGCCAGGGATTCTATCTATAGGAACAATGGAGGAGCAGGTGGTCAGCGTGCCATGTGGCTCTCAGTTCGTTAGCAGCTGCAGGCAAGCGGGTCGAAGGGCACCAGCGCCCCCTGGTTGATGCCTGACTATAATTCTGGCTAAAACCTGTCTTGTATTTCACGTTAACCTTGTGAGGGTAGCTTTAGCAACACTAAGCAAAACAGACGCCCTGCTCCACCCCACGCCCACCCTCCCTGAGCTTGCATTAGCTTTGGGGAGCACGAATAATAAGCAAAAAGGCAGAACCAGAGGTAGGAACTAGATAGCAGTGAGTGATATTGTGATACTGTGAAATACATATTTGATCTTTATCTAGTTTCCTGGCATACAGGTCCTAAGACCCTTGGTATCTCCAGAGCGATGAGTGTCTTTTGGATGCTAATGAAATGAATGGTGGGGTCCTAGATACTAGATACTGTTAGGATGGGGGCTGGTCATGGGAAAGACTGGGCATGATTAGAAAGTTGAGACTTTCAGCCCCACCCCTTGACCTCTGGGTCAATGATTTAATCAGACTTGCATTATGAAGTCGCCATCAAAACCCAAAGGACAGGGTTTGAATGAGCTTCCAGATAGCTGAACACATGGAAAGAGGTGTGCCTGGAGAGGGTGTGGAAGCTCTGCACCCCTTCCAGTATAACCTCACGGTTAGAACCTCCAAAATGTTAGGTCTGTGAGATGTTAGGTCAGCGAACCGGTGCCACAGGAATTGTTTTGCACAGAAATTAGACTGAAAAATTTAGTTTATTTAGAAAGTAGAGAGAGAGAGAGAGAGAAAAGATTCACCTTCCCAAGGTAGGAGAGAGGGCCAAAGTTTAGGGAAAATCATGTGTTATGACCGAGTAAGCAAGAAGAAGTCATGCCAGCAAGCTGAATCTAATTAATTAGAGTTTTATTAACATGTGGGTCAAGAGCAGGCAAACGCTAGGAAAAATAACTCTTGACAAATTGGTGCAGTTTGTGACAAGTTTTTATAGGTAAAATTCGCAGTATTGGCTATGTAGCAACTTAGTGACCATAGCAACTATTAACTAGCAACTTGGCAACCAAAATGGGAACTTTTGATTGTTAGGGAGCTTTGATTAATTTATGTCCTAAGTATAGCCAGTGTCCAGAAAGTCCCTGGAGTTCTGCCATTAAGATATAGTTTAAGATAGTTACACAGAGCAAGGAAGAAGAATTATTACACAATGGAGTTACCTTGTTTAGGTTATTCACAGAATATAAGGCGTAACATTTGATTTCAGTTAACAAAGCATACAATTACATGGCACTTATGGCTAAGGAGTTTTGTAACAGTCAGCAAGAAATGGTCAGCATGACCTGCCCAAAGGAGACAAAGCTGGGGGTCTACGGTCATTGGAACGTTACTGTAATCACACATAGGCATTGATTCTTAAGTCAGGTGGGTAACTAAGATGAAAGTTTTAAACAAAATGGAGTAAGCTGGTTAATATTACTATTTTGCTAGCAATTTGATTTTATTAACTGATTTAGCTCATTTCACATGGCCCGACTAGATCTCAAAAAGCAGCATGGTCAGGCCAGAGTTTAGCAAAAGCAATGGCAGTGGCTGTTTGAGCCTGAGCGGTTTTAAACTTTCCCCTTGATGGGGGCAGGTCATTAAGGTGGTTGGGTGGTGGTCTGTTTTGTGTCATTACAGAGAGGCAGGTAAGCACAGGTACTGACTCAGGTGATGGACAGCAGGTAGATGGGTGGGTTAGTCACGTGAATGTTGCCATGGAGATGGGATGTGTATCAAGACGGTCACAAAGGGCTGATCACAATAGACTGGGTTCGCTTGGTTTTCTTATTTGCTGGAGGCAAATACTTGGAGTAGAAAGGCTAATTAATACAAAACAAGCTGAGGAGGATGTTGTAAAACAATTATCAATAGCTACCTTCCGGTTCTGTCCTTGGCTAATGATTAGAGGGCAAGCTAGGTAATTTGCTAAGAAAGCGTGACAGAACTAAGCAGTGTTAAAATGGCTGCACTTTAGCTAAGATTATTTCATCATTCCATTTTGGCATTTCATCCTTTTGCTCACCCTATGCTTGGTGGCTCAGCCTGTCATCTTTGGGAGGCCGAGGCAAGTGGGTTGCCTGAGCCTGTGAGTTCGAGACCAGCCAGAGCAACTTGACAAGACCTCGTCTCTACAATAAATAAAGACTCCAGCTCAAAAAAAAAAAAAAAAAAAAAAAATTAGCTGGACGTGGTAGCGCGTGCCTGTAGTTCCAGCTACTTGGAATGCTGAGGCGGAAGGATCGCCAGAGCCCAGCAGGTCGACTCTGGAGTGGTCGTGAGCGTGCTACGGCACTCCAGCCTGGACGACAGAGTAAGGCTTCAACTAAAAAAAATGAAGACAAGGGCCAGTTCAGTCACTTGTTCTGGATGTGGAAGTGTGAGCCCACCAAGGTGCCAGAATAAAGCACACGACCCCTGGTCTCTGTCCACATCTGTCACGAGACACGGCTCGTGTTCAGCTGCCTCTCAATAGGGGCACCAGAATCAGGCAGCTAGAAAAAGCCTTTTCATTGGGAAAATTAGCTGCAGTTTCTCTATCTCTCCTTGCTGCAGATTTTCCTTCCACCTTGATTACTTCTCATGAATAATTGGGGAAAAAAATAATTGGTGGGTTTCAACCAAGCATCACGAGCTGATTGCCCAGGAAAGGGTTGGGCGTCCTTTTCCCCCTTTTGCCCATTTTTATGTGACACTGGCAAGAGAGAGGTAATTGTATTTGAAGTTCTAATTGCCCACCCTTCAAAGGAGTCTGGGGAATGGACTATATTATAAAGCCACTAATAATTTTGCCCCATGAATTGCTGTTCAAAGATTCAGTGTGATGGTTGTTCACGAAGTAGAGAGGACAAGAGAGAGAAAGGCAATGAGATCGGAGAGACAGGAACGATTGATCACAAAGCCATTTCCTTCTAAAGCATACCCCTCACATACGCCAACATTTTTCAATATAACATAAGGCTTACACTGATTTACAGGGAAAAAAAAGAGTAAATGTGACTTCCCTTCTTCATAGAATGATTCTTTTGAGTCTTTTGGTAAGGTGGTGCTTAATTATATCTTATCTAGCCCAAGTGGGACACTGATGCATTAATTATGCATTTCCTCTTAGTCTGCCTAGTAACCAGGGACCCGCCCTCGCTGGGTGCCTGACTAGGGCCTGAGGCATATTTCATGACTGGAGACACAATTCCTGTAGCCTCTACATCCCTGTGATGGCGACCTCCGCAGCACTAACTTCTAACAAGTGGAATCAAACTTTTAGAACTTAACAGTATGCTTCCTTGGCTCTTTTGGACTTGACGTTGGCTTCGGGGTCAGGAGAGTCAGCCTCAGATATGAAGCATTTGACCACTGCCCGTTTCTCTCTGTGAGTGTTCTACAGCGGCTCTTTATTTGACGACCATAATCCAACTTTTATTTCCAAGCAGTGATCTGGAGGCTTTTGGGCATGGCAGAGCATGGTGACATCTCAAGATAACAAAGAGGAAACATCGGCCTCCACGTTCTTGACCCCCACAGAAGGAGGAACTCACAGAGTAAGCATTGGATGTGCTCTAAGGAGAAAGAGATTAGAATTAGTTAGGAAAAAGAGTGAGATTAGCTTACCATTAATCTATGAAAGCATGCAAACTTGGTCATCAGTCAGAGCCACATGAATGCAGGATGACAGCCACACAAACAAACATGCACAGCCGTGCGTGTGGATTTGTGGAGGATGAGGAAGGGAACGGTGGACAGATTGTTGGCGCATTTGGCATCACTGAGTTGGAACAGCTTTTCCGTAAAATTCTGTCTCAACTTTGCAAGTTTGCTGGACAACTTCAGGGCTTCCAGGATCCTGCTGGTCTCCTAGGAAGCCCTCAGGAGGGTGACAGCTGTGTTCAGAAAAGTGCCTGTCACCCTGGCCGATAGGAAAGCTTTCTCTTTTTCCCTTGGCAGCTCTTGGGGACATGAAAAATGCTCTACTCTGCCTGGGTGTAATTAAACCTCTGGCTGAAGTTTTACCCTGGAGCCTCACTGGCAAATTCAATAATGATGAATTAAGTGGAATATTTACAGCGCTAATGTGAACAGGATTTAAAATAATGTATACGGTTAACTTAGTTACATTCCTTGTGACTTGCCCCTCTTCAAAAATGTTATTTCAGCATCTAATTGCAGGAAAAACCCTTTCCCTTCCCAAAATAGCCTTATCTCCTCCTTTTCTTTCTCTACTGTGATTTATTTTGTTTTTCTGGCACTGTGTTCAAGATATATTTGCCCAGTCGGGCTCGGTGGCTCAGCCTGTAATCCCAGCATTTTGGGAGGCTGAGGTGAGTGGAT
>NW_007252152.1:272487-298785 GCF_000164805.1 Carlito syrichta
ACCTCACCTGCCGACCAATAGGTAACCGACAGGTCGCTTTAAATTTCTATAAAATCTGCCCCACCCCTGCCTCCATGCTGCAATCTGATTCTCAGGTTCTGTAGCCACTGTGCTCACCCCCACTAAATCTCTTGGCCTTAAAGGGTGTTGAGTCTCACTGCGTGCCACCGTCTTTCAGACAATACAAACAACACTCCAAATTACCACCATGTCCTCCTCCGCATCAAGGACTCTTCTGCTCCCTTTCCAGGGCTCTCTCCCTCTTCTCTGAGTTGCCTTGGTGGTTTCTTTGGAAGCAAGGTTTTAAAGGTGGTAGGAGATGGGCACCTACGTTTTTCTTTCTGGACTGGTAACTCCAGGTTCCGATGCCCGGGCTTTTACTTGCTAAATGGGCGACATTCATAGGACCTTGAATTACCAGGCAGCAGGGTTCCCCCTTCCCCCATGTCTCAGCTTTGTTCAGTATCCCCACGACAGCCTTGCAAATAGGTGCCATAGCCCCTTGTCCTCGGAGCTTTCTTTCTTTCTTTCTTTTTTGAGTCGGAGTCTCACTCTGTCGCCCAGACTGGAGTGCAGCGGCCGCTCCTGGCCACCGCAGCCTCGACCTGCTGGGCTCCGGCGACCCTTCCGCCTCAGCCTTCCAAGTAGCCGGAACTACAGGCTTGTGCTACCACGCCCAGCTAATTTTTGATTTATTGTAGAGATGAGGTCTCTCCAAGTTGCCCAGGCGCGTCTTGAACCCGCGGGCTCAGGCAGTCCACTCACTTCAGCCTCCCAAAGTGCTTGGGATTACAGACTGAGCCACCGAGCCCGGCTGGAGCTTTTGTCCTTGCTGAGAATGGAGCTTTCCCATACATCAGTCACAAAATGGCAAAAGAGTGGCCTGCTTGTTTGGGGTGGGAGAGGAGGAGGAGAAACCAGAGACCACCTGCATTGGGCAGTGCACAGAGTAGACTCTGGATTTTTTTCTTTGCTTTAGAGCAAAAATCATTTCGGCTCACAGGCCCCAGATGGTTACTTTCCCTGGGCAAACATGTAAGTGAGGTCCCCACCTCCTATTCTCCTGTTGCAGCATCAATATTTCATTTTGTCTTGATCAAGGAAGGGTGTTTGTGGCTGGAAGGGAGGGAGACCCACTTCCGATCAGCTGAAGGAGGAAAGCAGAATGTATTCTAATAAAACAATGCGAGGACCTTGCGCGAAGGTGGGCCTCTGGGGCTCTGGAATCAGGAGTTAGGCTGCCAAGGACAGGGTCTCTTATTCCTGCTTTCCATCAATTTCTCATCTTCTCTTAGCCTTGGCCAGTGTGGGGCTTCCCACAGCTCACAAATTGCCAGAACAGTCAAGTCTGAGAATCTGGGTTGGGTGAGTTGTACCTGCCTGGCCCAGCTGACCCCTGGGAACTGAGGGGAGCACACCTGTCTTTCCGCCTCAGAGGATATGTGTGTGTGGGGGTGGGGGGGTGGGGTATAGGTGTAACAAGCTGGGAATGCAGCCTAAAGGATCTGTAGATACAGGGATGTGGGTCTCAGCTTCCAACTCCCTTCTCCCCCAGGACTTTGCTGGAGCAGGATCACCTGCTTTCCCCAGGTACCAAGAGAGGAGCAAAAACACCGTCATGGGTGTTCCCCTCTTTCCCTCTTCTATAGGAAAGACCAACTCTCTTTGTTTATACTCTCATTCAACACAGAACACTTCTGTGACTAAATGGATAGGGTTTTCCTACACCAAGCAATTCTCCAGTTCTCTAGGGACACTAGCTGGGTGTCCTATAATTCATCTCAGTCCCTGAAGGTAGCATTGGGTCCCACAGGTGAAGGGTTCCATCCCACAAGACTGCTTCCACTTCAGACGCCACTCAAGAATCCAGGTTGTCACCTGTGTTTCTGACCAACTGTAGATCCAAGATCCCTAGAGCCCCCTCTCCAGTTTTGATCATTTGCTAGAACGGCTCACAGGACTCGGGGTAACAGTTTACTTATGAGGTTATCAGTTTGTTGTAAAAGTATCTAACTCAGGAAGAGAGACTTAGGGCAAGGTATGGGGGAAGGGATCCCAGCGCCCTTCCAGCACCCCACATGTTCAGCCGCCAGCTGGGAAGCTCTCTGAATTCCATCCTTTTGTGTTGTATGGAGGGTTTATTATGTAGGCACGATTGATGAAATCATTGGCCACTGGTGACCAGCTCAACATTCAGGCCTTCTCCCCGCCCTGGAGGTCAGGTCTGAGTGTGGGGCCCTAACCGCAACCCACTAACCACATGACTGTTTCCCCTGACAGTCAGCCCCCATCCCTAAGGACTTCCCAAAAGTCACCTCATTCACATAAACTTTCCCCAGGTATCAAGAGAGGAGCAAAAACACCATGATGGGTGTTACCCACTTTCCCTTTTCTATAGGAAAAACCAACTCTCTTTGTCTATACTCTCACTCAACACAGAACACTTCTGTGACTTTATGGGTAGGGTTTTCCTACACCAAGCAATTCTCCAGTTCTCTAGGGACACTAGCTGGGTGTCCTACAATTCAGGAAAGGGGCTTGCTGTGAATCACAGAAGACTCTTCTTTATCCCTGCTACCACTTAACAAACGTACAAGGGCTTTAGAGCTGTGTCAGAAATCAGGATGAAGAGCTAAACACGTATTTTTAATCCTATCACAGTGTCCCACTTTACCACCTGCAGTTCTCTGACTGACAGGCATCATCACTGTTGCCAGGGGAGAGGGGATTGCCGGGGTTTTCAGAGATAATTAGATGAAGGATAGCATAGGCTTATTAGCAGGCAAACCTTTTCCAATTAAAAGATAAGTGAGACTGCAAAAGCATGCTTCAGGCAAATCTGTGGTGACGTTGTCTTTGGAGCCACTTACCAGTCAGCCAAAAATCTGCAGCACAGTGTGGCCAAAAGAGGAGGGAGGAGAGGGTCTCCCTTCATCTGGGGAGCATCTGGGGCCATGTGAGACCAGCATCGGGTCTTGGCTGCTTCCTATGCTTTGGCAGTGAACCAAGATTGAAAGTAGATGCGTGGCAACTTGGGAGTCTACCCAAGATGCTTTGCAAATGAACGAATTGCTGCTGGGCACAGCATTTTCAGAGGGGAAGCCAGGAATAATTTTCTGCCTCACACTACCTGACCCCTGGCAGTCATCATGAGACCCTTGCAGGTGGATAAACAGAGTCTGGATAGGAATATTTATCCAACTGCATTGTGATAGAAGCGCCTAAATCCAGGCGAGTTCAGAGGTAATCTGGGTTTCTGCTTGTTAGGGGAAAGTGGAGAGCACTGCCAAGGCCTTAGCATGGATTGACAGCAAAGAGAGAGTTCCGCATGAATACGCCTGTCTTAGGTCAGGGTTTCTCAGTGGGGTCTGCTGCCCTCTCACCTTCACTCATGTTAAGCACTGATTAAAATTGGAGTTCCTTCCCTACTGCAAGCCTTTTTAAATGAACAGGGTAGTTTTATTTTTAAACACAGATGTAGAAAAAGCTACAGATTATATTAAGCAAAAGCACACATACTAAGCAAGCTATAAAACTGGATACAATCTAATTCCTTTGGGGTAGAAATGTTGAAAAGGCCATATGCACTGGCAGCAATGCAATTTTTTCTGGAAGAATACATTAGAATTTGTGCTTAGGTGTACCTGTGGGAAGAAATACTTGGAGACAGGGAAGAGAGACTGCAGGTTTTCATTCCAGCCCTTTCTCCCTGCACTTCTAACCACATACCTGTGGTTCCTTTCACAATTTCAGGTGTCAGCAGGGATTACTTGGGCATTGGGATTACATACTATTTTCTTTTCTTTATGTTATTTTTGTATTAGGAAAATCAACTTATAGAAATACATTTGCCATTCACACATAGTACCACGGGGAAGGAGGCCAGGGTTCCGCATTTAACATGCACCCAACATTCTTGAGCGCCTGATTCTGTCCCAGATGCTTCCAAATGGACATCTTGACACATTCCAGGGCCTCCTCATTCAGCAACTGTTCTCTAGTGCTCCTTGTTGCTTTTATTGCTACCACTCGGGGATGGCAGTGCTAGGCTCATTGTGTGTGGGGGGGGACCAATTTCAAAGGCACATGCCTGAGCCTTATCCCAAGAGGAATCTCCCACTTCCCATTGCAGACCAACTAGAAAAAGCTCTCTCTTTTAAAGAGCTCTTGTGATTAGGTCAGGCCCACTTGGATAAACTCCCTATCTTAAAGTCAGCTATGTATAATCACAGGAGTGAAATCCATTGTATTCACAGTCTGCAAGTCACAGGGATGATGCGAGGTATGTACAATAGCAGGGGAGGGGAAAATCTTGGACACCATTGTTAGAATTCTGCCTACTGCACAGACTCTGAAGAGAATATTTCTCCATTTTTGCCATTGCAGTAAGTCCCCTACATACGAACCTTCAAGTTGCAAACTTTCAAAGACGCAAATGTGTGTTAGCCTGTCCAATCACATAAGTTAGTTCACTTGTCTGGCATACACTGTCGTGTGTGTGCATCTTCTACCAGTGGTTGTGCTTTTGTGTGCTTTACTATTCAGTACTGTGTAGAGTACAGTAGTGCAGTATCTTTATTTCAAGTACAGTATCTTTATTTCAAGCCCAGGATTTCCAGAAGTAAGTGTAAAAAATAGAGGTAATATAGCTGGCACTGTATAGCCAACTGTGTTAGTTGGGCACCTAGGCTAACTTTATTGGACTTACAAACGAATTGGACTTAGGAATGCACTCTCGGAACTGAACTCATTCAGACTTAATGCAGTATATTTACTGAAGATTTCTGATAGATATTTTTTGATAAATGCTAAAGATATTTCCCACATTATTCCTAATAGTTTGCATCTGTGTACTTAAGTAAGTGTGGCCTAACATGTTTATTTATGTTGTATTCTTCTGGTTTGAATAGTGAGGTTATACCAACCTCCTCCAGAGTTGGGCTGGAGAGTTTTACTTCCTTTTTTTTCTTTCTTTCTCTCTTTCCTTTTTCCCCTGTCCCCTGGAATAGTTTTATTTGTTCCTTGGTAATTTGATGGTCCTTATCAATGTTAAAAGTAAAATTTAGGCACATAAAAAATTTAGAGTTTATTTGAGTAGACGGTGATTCATGAATTGGACAGCATCAAACCACAAGTGTTAGTTGGGCACCTAGGCTAACTTTATTGGACTTACAAACAAATTGGACTTAGGAATGCACTCTTGGAACTGAACTCATTCAGGCTTAATGCTTGAGTGGGAAAACTTTTATAAAGTGCCCAGTGCCCAGGATGCTTGAGTGGGAAAACTTTTATAAAGTGTTCCAGGAAGCAAGACAAATAAGATATTTGATGGATTAAACTGGAAAATGCCTAGTTAGCGGATGCTGGTTTCTGATTGGTAGAGTCTCTAGTTAGAGGGTAGCTGACAGCGTCTGGTTGGCTAAACTTAAATTGTGTTTCGCTGTTTACACCGAGTGGGGCTTTGGTTTTCTTACGTAGGAACCCAAGGCCCTGGGGCTGTCTCAGCCCAATGGTCTCCCGGTTAATTTTTTAAACACCATTAATACCACCTGGGTCTAGTGTGTATGTGAATGGATGTGTGCAAGTGTGTTTCATTCAGCACACCAGAGGCTGTTCTTAGGGATGTACTGCACATGTGGGTATGTATGGCTTGGTCCAAGATTTAAACCCCTTCCTCATATTTTATTTACCAGGCATCTTTGTTTTCCTTTTTTTTTTTTGGTTCTTTGTTGGGTTTATTGATTTTTTTTTAATCTCCCTTTTCGCCCTTATCCTTTATTAATGTGGAAGTTTTGGGTTCAGTTTCTTGTTTGTGGCTACCTTTACCTGCTTTAACATGCACAGTTGACTTAATGATGTTCTCAATTGGTCTCTATCCCTGCCCTCCTCCCTACCAAATGGAGGACCTTAGCATGCTTTTGCTTGGCCTGCCCCATCACCTTCCATATTAGGACTTTTGCAGTATTTTGGTTCTACTTTTGCTGGATACCTCCCACATTCATCACGAGTATTGTTATTCTCCAGTAACTTTTTTGGGGTAATCAATGGTTGCTTCTGTTTTTCAACACTTTTGGGGATCCTTCATATTTCTGTGAATACCATAGCTTCTTGTGTTATATCCCTTTGGATTCATTCTCCTTTGTGAAGAAAAAATGATTTCCTTCGATTCCTCCCATAATCTCTCTTAACTTAGGATCTGTGGGGCGTTATTAGAATCTTGTGAGGGTTTTTCCTTCGTCTCATAAAAATGCCTTTTTCAGTCCTGACTCTTGCAAGAAAAACGGGAGTGCATTTAAGTCTCTGAGCCGGCTGACAGACATGTCTGTTTCCCTTGGCGCCCGTCGTCCCGCTAAACTGCCTCCATCCATCGGAAGGATGTGTCGGGGCTGCGTTCTCTGCAGACGTGAAGACGCGCACAGCAGCGGCCTCGCTTCAGCCTCTTTTGCTTTCCCTCGGATTCTGTGTACCCTTTTTTCATTTGTCTTCGGTGTTCAGTTTCGGTATCATGTGAGTGTGTGTGCATCGCTTTGCTTAAGACGTAGCACGCACTTTTAAAGGGAACACTTTTTTAAATTGTTGTTATTAGTAGTAGTGTTTCTGAAAAGGGTTCAGCAACTACCTCTTCAACTTTGCCTCTCCCTCATAGTCTGTTTTCTTCTTCTGCAACACTTATTTTTTTGACTGTGTAAGTGTTTTTTAATTTTAATTTTTAAAGATATGAGGTACAATTCAGGGTTAGGTATACAAATGTTCACTCTGCAGGTTGATGAGGTGTGCCCCTCACCCCCCCCCCCCCCTAGCCAATCCCACCCCTACCCCGGCAGTTTCCCACTACTGCCAATTCTTTTCTTATAGTATTACACTTATTGTTCAAGGTCCACTTATGAGTGAGAATGTATGATACTCAGTTCTTTGTTTCTGTGATAGATCACTCAGTATTATAGACTCTAAGTCCATCCAAGTTTCTGTGAAGTTCATCATTTTGTCCTTCTTTATGACTGCATAATATTCCATCGTGTATAAGTACCACATTTTTTTATCCAGTCCTCTTTCGATGGGCAGCATGGTTGGTTCCATGTTTTTCTCTACACTTATTAAATATATAGTCTATATGTTATTTATCTCCCCGTCATCTTAAACTTTTCTTGATATTGTTTATCACTTTATCTCTCTGTTTCAGATCTATTCTCTATTTATTGGTTAGTCATTAAGGTGATGACGTACTACCTAGCTTGTCTGTTGAGTTTTTAATTAAAATGACTGTAGTTTTTATCTTTTAGTTGCTCTAGTGAGTTTCATTTTTTTAAGTACGTCTATTTTTTAAGTACGTCTATTTTTTCTTTGTTACGTGTGATTCGTATGGTTCTAATTTCTTCTTTTAGGTCTTCAATAAGGATAGGCATATTTTATGTTATTTTTTAAATGGTAAGTGTATTACATAAAGGTCATGTTTCTCCGTTGGTGGTACCCGCTGACTCTCACACATGGTGTGGTTTTCTCCTAGACTTTGCAACTTTTTAGCATTAGTCCTTCTCTGGCGGGTATGTTTTTCCTTGAGAATTTTCAGGGTGCTGGATCACGAGTGCATCCTTTTAGAGTAGTTCTGCCTAAGTTTCTGTAAGATCTACTTTTAGACTCACATTACCCTGGAACCGATTTTTTTTTTGTGGATGTTCTATACTTTTTATTTTAGAGTTGTGGGGTGCAAGTGAGGATTTACTACATAGTAGGTTGCATACAGGTGCAGTTTGGGCTTCTAGCTGGCTCTCTGTCTTCCTGGTTCACTTGTATTGCCACGTGTCCCTCCCTTTCCTCCCCTAGCAGTGTCCAGCTTCTGCTGATCCCACCCTTGTGTGTGACTAGTGTTCGGGACCCGCTTATGAGTGAGAACATGCAGTATTCAGTTCTTTATTTCTGTGACAGTTCACTTAGTATGATGGTCTCCAGCGGCATTCAGGTTGCTGCAAAGCCCATGATTTTGTTCTTTATGGCTGCATAATATTCCGTTGTGTATATGTACCACCTTTTCCTTATCCTGTGCACTTTCAATAGGCACCTAGGTTGGTTCTGTATCTTTTTGTTTTTTCAGTTGGAGTCTCACTCTGTTGCCCAGACTGGAGTGCAGTGGCTGCTCCCGGCCACTGCAGCCTCGACCTGCTGGGCTCCGGTGATCCTCTCGCCTCAGCCTTACGAGTAGCTGGAACTACAGGTGTGCGCTACCGTGCCCAGCTAATTTTTTATTTATTGTAGAGACCAGGTCTTGCCAAGTTGCCTGGGTGGGTCTCGAACATGTGGCACAGGCAATGCACTCGCCTCGCCTCGGCCTCCCAAAGCGCTGGGGTCTTTGCTATTGTGAATAGTACTGCAGTAAACATATGCATGCAGGTTTCTTTTTGGCAGAGTGATTTATATTCCTCTGGGTATATTCCCAGGAGAGGAATTGCTGGATCGTATGGAAGCTCAATTTCCAGTTCTTTGAGAAATCACCACACGCTTTCCATAGAAGGTGAACTAGCCTACATTCCCACCACCAGTGTAGAAGTGTTCCATTTTTCTCTTCAGCTGTGCCAGCACCTGTTGTTTTTGACTTATTCATGATAGCCATCCTTACTCATGTTAGGTGGTATCTCATTGTGATTCTGATTTGCAATTCTGATGATTAATGAGGCTGAACATTTTTCATGTGTCTTTTGGCTGCTTGTATGAGAAGTGTCTGTTCATGTCTTTTGTCCACTTTTTAATGGGGTTGTGTTTTTCTTTTCAATTCATTTGAGCTCTTTGTGGATCCTTGATGTTAGGCCGTTGTCAGATGCATAGCTTGCAGATATTTATTCTTCCCATTCCTCGGGTTGTCTCTATTCTCTTGATGGTTTATTTTGCTGTGCAAAAGATTTTCAGTTTGATGAGGTCTCACCTGTCTATTTTAGCGTTTGTTGCGTTTGCTTTTGAGGACTTAGCATCAATTCATTGCCTACTCTGATGCCCAGAAGCGTGTTTCCTAATTTTCTTCTAGGATTCTTATAGTTTGAGGTTTTACGTGGAAGTCCTTGATCCATTTTGAGTTGATTTTTGTATATGGTGTTAGGTAGGGGTCTGGTTTCATTCTTCTGCATGTGGCTAGCCGGTTTTCCCAGTGCCATTTGCTCAACACGGTATCCTTTCCCCGTGGAACTGATTTTTATAAACATGCTCATGTAGGGGTTTGCCTAGCCAATACGGGAAGTGGAAACTCAGACCTCAGACCTTTGCAAAGTTTTGGCCCAAAGTTTTCTATTTTTCAAGATCTTTTTTTTCCTTCAGAGACCAGGCAGAAATATGTGACCATCCTTTTTGCCTCTGTGTGCTGCTGGATGGATTTTTTTTTTCTCCCTAGTCCATCCATCTGCATAGGGGCAGAATTTCATGAATTTATGAATTTCAGAATTTCTTGCATTTAGAGAATTTTACTTCCTGCCTCATGTGGTCCAGGGCCTAGCCTTTGCCCTCATGGGCAGTAACACCCAGTCCCCATTCCTGGGACCTTATTTACCCCAAGGCAACCTTTGAAGCGGTTTTGGTGTTCAGAGCTTTGATTTATAATGTTCTTATTACTAATGATTTCCTTCCTCTGTTGCAAGCTTATATCTGCATTTAACACATTTTTTTGGTGGTGTTGGTTTCATCCATCATTTCTAGGTGTTTGTAGAGGGAGATTTTTGTCTTATCTTTATCCTTAATCTTGCTGGAAGCACACATTTGTAGTAGAAACTTAAGTTTGCAAAACAGTCATGCTCCTATCTCATCTTTCGTCATTAGCTGGGTCCTGCATGTCCTCGGTGAAGCCAGGGGAGAGTCTTTCTTCTGCATCACATCCTAGAGCTTCGTGTATCTTTCCCAAGACTTGCGACTTGACATTTCCTCACATTTGACAATGGAATGAATGCACAAACAAATGTCTGCAATCACCAAGACTGACAGTGAGCAGCAGGCTAGGACAGCTGTCAAGCTGCTAAGCAAGGGAGGAATTGTTGAGTGGGGACTAATTTGAAAATTGGTGAGCTCATCGGTGAATATTTTTGGGTTATGAACAGGTTTGTTTTCCTGTTCCACTTTGCAACTTGGAGAAGGAATGCCTTCATAAGAAGGATCCCAGAGCCTGGATTCCACGTGTGTCAGAATCATGTGTTAGGACTCACCACTGCAGTAATAGGGACTCTGGCTAACCCTTTCATAGTCCACAGCCTGTTTGATGAGGCTGTTAGTTGTCTACCTTTAGCTGGGCTCAGCCTGTTCTCTAAAGGATGACTCTTCAGGTAAAGCACACATCTATTGGTCCACATTTCTCGCAGGGTGGCTCTGTATTTATTCAAGATGAGAATCCCCTAAGGCGCTAGAAGAACATGTATGTAGATGCTTATGTTCTGTTCCTGATTTGCCAAAGCCAACTCTCTGGTGGATAGAGCCAGGAATCTGCATTTTTAAACTCCCCAGGTGATTCTTAGTCATATTAAAGTGAGAGAAATGGGGCCCGGTGAAGTAGTGACAGCAAAGCCAATGCATTCCAAAGAATCTTTCCGCAAACAGAATTTCTTTTGAGATGACTAGGCGACTGACAGAGAGAACCTAGGGAACTTGGGTTGTTTGTGCTTGTGAATGAGGTGTGGGGAGAGGGGACCAGTCTCAGTGGTTTATCTAGTGGCTCAACTTTGGAGATGTTTTGGGGCTTTGTTTTTTGTTTCGGTGGGGTAGAGGGATGGTTAAAGCCGCTTGGTGACATGAATGACAAGGGGGGAAAGAGGTCAGGAGAAAATCTCATTGAGCATTAACTTCCTTGAGGTTTGTGTTAAAACGTTGCCTGGTTTTTAATTAAGGAAAGCACCTTCTTCCCCATCCCCGGTTGTTTGTGCGTTGCCATGGCAGCGGGTCCATTGCAATCTGCAGCCCACCCCCGCTACCTGCCTCTGGCATGAGCGAGTCCACCAGCCCGGCTGAGCCAAGACCTGAACACTCTGCATACTGTGGGCTGCAGTGGCAGAATGTGGGCAGATGTCGGTGAGGAGGTCAGAACCTGCCACTTAGATGGTTTATGGTGGGTAGATGCTGCACTCTAATAACGTCAAGAAAATATGCCAGGCAGCTGTGTCGAGATAGAATGTTGTGTTCCTGCTTGTATGCTTTGGACTAGATTTGGGAGCGTTGTGATCAGAGACCTGATGACCAGGCTATGCCAGCCTTTGCTCACCCAATTTCTGGGGTATGCTTCCCCTCGTGTTTCCCTTGGGTCCCCCCCAGAGCAGGGTTTGCTCAATGTGGGGTTCTTGCACTGACACTGGCTCGTCTGTTTGCTTCTGGTGTGCTGAATGGGAGAGATGATGGAATCTGTCATCCTAAAGAGGGGAACATATTCTTGGCAAAAGGCTATGTGGTCATTTGGGGCAAGGTGAGTAAAATGAGGGTGCTGAGTCTCACAAAATAGTAAGCAAGAGGTCTGGGCTCTTGGGAGTTCTTCTTCTTCTTTTTTTTTTTCAGTTGTAGTTTCACTCCATCGCCCAGGCTGGAGTACAATGGCACGCTCATGGCTGGCCACCCCAGTGTCATCCTGCTGGGCTCCGATGATCCTTCCATCCCAGTCTTCCTAGTAGCCAGAACTACAGGTGCACGCTACCACACCCAGCTAATTTTTGATTTATTGCAGAGATGAGATCTCGCCAAGTTGCCTGGGCTTGTCTCAAACCCATGGGTTCAGGCACTCTACTTGCCTCGGCCTCCCAAAGTGCTGGGATTATAATAAAGGCTGAGCCACCAAGTCCGGCCGGGGAGTTCATTCTTAATGGGTTTTCATGGAGTTTTCCTGGATCCATTTTTCTCTCCTGAATCAGGCTCCCTAGAGCGCCAGGCAGACCTGCAGACTCCCAAGTCCTGCCTGGGTCTCCCATGGCAAAGAATCTGTACTTTGCTCGAGCTCCCTGGTGTTTTGGGGGTTTTGTTGTTGCTTGTTTGTTTTTCTCTTTGCATGCTTAAGTTTGAGAACCCCTGTAAAAGGTCTTGAACTTGGGCTGGGGTCAGAGTTTTCTCCCATCCAGCTACTCACCAACTGCCCCCAGCATGCACACATGGCCTCAGCCTCTCACCTATCTCTGTATAACAGGAGCTGTAAGGTGAGTTGAGGACAGCTGCCCCTCCATCTTCCAGCCCTGTGCTCCTTTCATACCTTAGTAGGCAGTGCTCACCTAAATTCCGGGAGCATCTGTATTCTCAAAGCCTTCATTTTCAGAAGACCTGTCTGCCTTTAGCTGAAACTGAAAGAATACAAAGCTTCCAACAGTCACCTTGCTTCCCTTCTTGAAATCTGTGCTGGATGGCAGTCGCTTTTCATTAGGAACTAAGCCATCCTTTGTGTGTCTCTCCTGGTCCCTGTCTGCATAGGAACTGTGTGAGCAAGGATGCTCCTGCCTGGCTCGTGTTTCTGTTATTTCCTAACCCACGGATTCTTCAGATTCAGCAGGCAGTCTACACTTGAGCATCAGGGTGACTTCCTCACACTAGATTTTGTTAAGTACTGCTCCACTTGATTTCTAATTTCTTCTGTTCTCAGAACCAATTTTTTCTTTGCTTTGTTAGCTCCAAGCTGCGTCAGGTCACACAGACACCTTTGCCTGTCAGCCTCCCTTCTGACCCAGCTTGTCTGTTTCAAAAAGCACAGGGCTCAGAATTCAGCCTTCCCACACTGGCGGTCCATGTGGCACCCTGAGTCAACTGGGCATCTTGGCATAGTGCTCACCGGACTCGTTAAAGATAGCCATCCTTTGAAAGTGCATCCTTTGAAAGTGCCAACTCAAGGGAAAATGGCAGAAAGAGATGTGTTTTCCTTGCTGCATTCTAATGGGTTGATCTGGTTTTCGTTCCTCCAGAGACCAGTTTTCTCTTGGCCATTTCCCTTCTTACCTGTGTGTATGGACAAATCCTTGGACCACAGAGTTGGGCTCCTTATACCTGACAATGAACTGTTCAGTGCTATTTCATTAAGCCATTAAGTTTCAGTGTCCCGGGTGAATGTCTCAAAGTCATATATATACAATTTTTGAAAAGAAATTCAACCTGAAAGTGGGAATATACTGGCTTAATGAAATAGCCTTAAATATAGATTATATATTTGTATATGGATATTTATGTACTCATGGCTGTAGGTGTATGTACGTAGATCATCCCTCTGTCCTCAATCAATAAATCAATCATAGTCTTCTCTGGGAAATAAGCAACCAGCCAGCATGTTTCAGGGATGCTAGTGGCTGACTTTATGCCCATCTCCCTGGTTGTAACAAATTTTTTTTTTTTTTTTTGAGTTGGAGTCTCACTCTGTCGCCCAGACTGGAGTGCAGTGGCCGCTCCCGGCCACCGCAGCCTCGACCTGTTGGGCTCCGGCGATCCTTCCGCCTCAGCCTTCCGAGTAGCCGGAATTACAGGCATGTGCTACCATGCCCGGCTGATTTTTTGATTTATTGTAGAGGTGAGGTCTCGCTGCCCAGGCGGGTCTCGAACCTGCGAGCTCAGGCAATCCACTCACCTCAGCCTCCCAAAGGCGCGGGATTACAGGCTGAGCCACCGAGCCCGGCTTGTAACAAAGTTTTTAGGGAGTGCAAACTGGTATCGATGTTTGCCTAAGTAAACTACAATAGAAGAGTAAATCTGTTAAAAATAAAGGAGGAAAAGAAAGCCGGAGAAAGTGACTTTCTATTCTCAAGCAGTATAGAGTATCTTAAAGGGCACTTGTCCCCTCCTTTTATTGATGGAAAGTCTCTGTTATCTTTAGAAGCCAGTGATCCTTTCTGAAAGTTGAAAATGTCAGCATGATGGTGGAATTTTGAAAAGCATTCCCCATATAGCCAAGGCACGTCTGTACTCGGCTGAGAACTGGGATTTGACGGTGTTTGAAAATTCTGCACCAAGTCTAATCGTGATCTTATTTTTTCTCTTCTGTCCTTTTGGATTTCAATTAAGAATAGATTAGGTGTGCTAGCTGTACCTTTACTCTTTTGTATTTTTGTAAATGCAGTACAAGCTCATCGTGGAAACTACAGAAATGTGGTTTATGTTGTGCGTGTTGTGTATCAGACAGGTCCTCTGCCTACTCTCATAAGAATCCTGTAGCCTGAGCTCACGGGTTCAAGACCCGCCTGGGCAACTTGGCGAGACCTCATCTCTACAATAAATCAAAAAATGAACCAGGCGTGGTAGTGCGCGCCTGTAGTTCCAGCTACTTAGTGGCTGAGGCGGAAGGATCGCTGGAGCCCGGCAGGTCGAGGCTGCGGTGGCCGGGAGCAGCCACTGCACTCCAGTCAGGGCGACAGAGTGAGACTCCAACTCAAAAAAAAAAGAATCCTGTAGAGTGAGTAACATTGTTATCCCCATGTGGCACACATCCATGCTCTTTCCAGTCTATCATTTACGCTGAGCCTGAAGAAGCAAGGGTGCAGAATTCGCTCCTGAAGATAATACTTGTACCACTCGTGTCTTGGAGTTAGATGCATGGGCCCTTTGAAGTTCAACCCACATTTGGTCCATTTTTAAGTGGTGGTTGATAATTCCTGTCCAGCTTGCTTTTATTATCCCAGGCACCAAAGCTTACTAGAAACCTGAACGATAACTGGCTGTACTTGATTTCAAAATAACTGAAACAATGAACACATCTTTTTTTCTAACAGAAAAAAAAAAAATCTTGAGTATGTAGTCCTAGTTCTTTGTCTGGCTACTGGAAATTCTGCATTTTGCCCATCTTGACCTCTAGTAGCTAAAGGAAATTTGGTTGAAAATCACTGACATAGGAGAATATTGAAGGACGTGGACTGTATTCACACTTTATTGCTATGGAGAATCATGTTTCAAAATCCAGTTGGAAAAAAGCATGTGTGTGTGCGCTTGTGTGTCTACCTTTACACACTCATAGCCAGTATATATATTAAAAAAGATGGTTGGGGTGTTTTAAAAGTGGTCACCTCTGAGTGATGAGTATCAGTATTTTCTAAATTTTCTCTCATGTGTGGAAATTTTTTATTATCAGAAAATAATTCAATACATTTAAGAGGAAATAATGTATATTTTTTAAATTTTAGGGCACAGAGACGCCAAGTCCCCTGGGGAGATGGATTTGCTCCTCACTTAGTAGACATCCTATTCCATAAGCAGGTGGAATGTGCTGCCCTTAACGCTTGTCTTGGGGGACTTCTTGGGCTGGAACAGAATTCTAGAAGCACTGGCAATAGCTGCTCCCTCTGACGCACAGGGATGAGTGGTCGTTTAGGCAGCTGAGTCAGAGGCTGGCGCTGCCCTGGCATGGGAGAACATTCCCACTGGAAGGGCCCTAGAGTCTGTCTAATCTGGTTTGCTTCCTGTTAGAAGATGCTAAGACCTTTAGCACTTGCGATCTTTCTTAGGGTTGCATGCAGAAAACTGGAGATAGAGTCAGCTCTAGAATTCTACGCTGCGGATAGGATGTCACTTAAACCATTGTAGTACCACATTTTCTTTCATGTATGTGGCCTTTGACAAAAGAAAGGTTCTGGTTTTTTTGTTTTTTTCCTTGAGTCAGAGTCTCAGTCTGTCGTCCAGGCTGGAGTGCAGTGGCACGCTCATGGCCACCCCAGCGCCCCAGCATTGACCTGCTGGGTTCAGGCAATCCTTCCGCCTCAGCCTTCCAAGTAGCTGGAACTACCGGCATGCACTACCATGCTCGGCTAGTTTTTTGATATGTTGTAGAGATGGGGTTTCACCAAGTTGCCCCGGCTGGTCTTGAACCCCTGGGCTCATGTAATCCTTTCACCTCGCCTTGGCTTCCCAAAGTGCTGAGATTATAGACTTGAGCCACCACGCCTGGCTGGTTCTTGTTTTTAATGTAGTTTACATAATATAATACTATTTACAAATACTTGCAATATGTCTAATCTCTTGATTGTTGTAGCGACTCACAGTTTTCATGGATATTGTTTTGATTCCTGGTGTCTATTTCCTAGGACAAGAGAGGAAACAGGAGATCTGGATAGAGGGATGGATTTGAAATAGAGACTTCTGGAAGATGAGAGAATACCTTAGTTTGGAGTAATTTACTTTTCTCTCATTTACTCTGGTGGTGAATGCATTTCCTTGTTTATCCCACTTGTGATAGCTTATGTTTTCTTTAAAAAAAAAAAACAAAAAAAAGAGGGAGACCAGTCCCAGTGGCTCACGCCTGTAATCCTAGTGCTTTGGGAGGCTGATGCAGGAGGATTGCTTGAGGCCAGGCGTTTGAGACTAGCCTGAGCACCATAAGCAGACCCTGTCGCCACAAAAAAAATACAAACAATAGCTGGGCGTGGTGGCACACACCCGTGGTCTCAGCTACTCATGAGACTGAGATAGGAAAATCTTTTGAGCCCAAGAGTTCGAGGCTGCAGTGAGCTATGACTATCAGTGCACTGCAGTCTGGGAGACAGACAGAATGAGATCCTATCTCTAAAAGGAGAGAGAGAGAGAGAGAGAGAGAGAGAGAGAGAGAGAGAGGGGATTTATATTTGATATAGAGAAATGATGGTTTCTGTCCAGGCAATTAATTGCTTTTCAACTTCTAGTCTTAAATTCCTTTGTCTTCCTCACTGTGTCTTTGGAAAAGAAGCACAGTTATAATAACTAAGGGTCAGGTATATCCCTGTCTATTGCCACAAGACACCCAACTGTACAGTCACAGTTAGAATGAAGTATATTTAGGCTCAGGAGGAGTACCTGGACTAACTTGTAGTTGGGCCGTCTAAAACATTAATTTTCGACATTGAATCTATATCAGAATTATAGTGCGGGTGGTGGGTATGGCTTGTAGAATGTAGACTCTTGAGCCTGTCACTAGAAGATTCTAACAGAGTAGCTCCAGGGTGGGCCCAGGAATCAGTGGTCTGGGAACTCAGGCCATGCTATTGCAAGTGGGTGGTTTTACACTCCACATGTTGAGACACAGCCGTCTAGACTGTTAGTCCTTATTCTGAGAATTAGAGAAGATGGCAGAACAGCAGTAAGTACCTCAAAGGGAAAGTGAGCCAAGTGACAAGTAAGTTAATAATATCGGCTGAATGTGAGCCCCGAAGTAGGTACTGTTCTCTAGTTCACCTCCGCCTTGACCTTATAATTTACAACCATGTAAGTTAAGCGAAGGGTTCCCGTGTATCTGGGAAAGGTTGTGAGTCCTTTGCAAAGTTCTTATAAGCTTTGGCGTTTTCCAGAATGCCCTTTCACCAGTGAGTGTTCTGGGACTTAAAAAAAAATTTTTTTTTAAGCAAATGTCTTTTCTTGGTGGCCTTTCCTAAAGCTGTGGTGGCCTTCCTCCTATGGGGCGTTTGCACTGAATGTTCATCTTCAGGGGGAACCAAGAAGACATGTAGAAGCGCCTCGATTTATTTTTGGACCACAATTAGTTAGTCAGGAATGAGTTCCTGTTGATGAAATGGTTGTTTGTGCCTTTCTAAAGCAGAAGAGTTGATATGGTAGGTAAACTCTAATGCCATTGGACATTTTGGTTCAGTTGCCTGAGAGTAGAAATTACCTTGCTTAGATGCTTGGAACGAGGAACATTTCAGTGGGTGGTCTGCTTAATGAATGAGAAATCTTTGCAAATAGTGAACTCATTTATTCCTCTGATGTACGTTTACTTTTCACCAATTATGCAGATCTGTTTGTATCTGTGCTGTTACTAGGCAGCCGTTTATTCATAAGCATAGCAGTAAGGCGCAGATGACTTTCTGTACCTAGGAAAACATACTTATTGCAAAGGCAACACATTGAGTCATTCTCTGTACACAGGCAGTGTTTGACCCTCAGATGATCTTGTGTCTTGTGATGATTAGAATGATAAATGAAAATTTATGATGAAGTGAGAAAGATTGCACATATGTTTATGATCACATCTCTTAAACTCCAGATGCTTCTCTTCCTAAAGGTTAGTAACCAAACATAAAAAAACTTCAGCTATCTTTCTATGAAGTGTCCTTGGTCTAGTAGAATCTTTCCTGCCCTGGTTTATACGTGGCCCATGTAGTTTTTCTTTTTTTCTTTCTTTCTGTTTTTGGAGACAGAATCTTGCTCTGTCACCCAGGTTGCAGTGCAGTGGTGTGATTATGGCTCACTGCAGCCTTGAACTCTTGGGCTCAAGCTATCCTTCTGACTCAGCTTCTCAAGTGGCTGGGACTACAGACATGCCACTACACTAGGCTAATTTTTAATTCTTTTAGAGAGATGTGGTCTTGCTATGTTGCCCAGGATGTTCTCCAGCTCTGGCCTTGAATGATCCTCCTGCCTTGGCCTCCCAAAGTGCTGGGATTACAGGAGCGAACCACTGTGCTAGCCATGCAGTACATCCTCAATAGATTTTACAGAGAAAAGTGTGTGGCTAGAGTGCATTCCGTTTGCTCAGTCCCCCCCACCCCACAGAACGTGCCCCCTAAATTGGCCACAAGTAGAGTTGTCAGATAAAATACAGGTTACCTAGTTAAATTTCAGTCTCAAACAATGGACACCTTTTAGCATAAATATATTCCATGCAGTGTTCGAGACCTACTTATGCTAAGAATATTTCTGTTTTATCTGAAATTCAAATATAACTGAGCATCTTGTCTTCATTTGCTAAGTCTGGCAACCCTAGTGAATATCCCCCTTCACAAATACTCTTTCTGTTTATGTGCACGGATCACAAAACTACTGTGCAGTTTACAAGAATTCCGGTGCTATGGGCGGAAGAAGACCAGGGAAGCAAGGGAAGGTCTCGTATGTCTTCTGCTTTTGAAAAGAGTGATTTTCAGTGTTGGGAGAGAGTGAGTTGGAAAAAGTAGCTTTCAGCACCATATTGTATAGTGGCTTAAGGAAAGTAGGCACTACTTTTTTTTTTTTTTTTTTAAAATCAAGGTCTCACTCTGTCACCCATGCTGGAATACAGTGGCATGATCACAGCTCATGGCAGCTTCAACCTTCTGGGCTCAGGCGATTCTTCTATCTCAGCCCCCCAAGTAACTGGCACTACAGGTGTATGCCACCATGCTTAGCCATTTTTTTCTTTTCTTTTTTGAGTTGGAGTCTTAGTCTGTCACCCAGGCTGGAGTGCAGTGGCACGTCATGGCCACCCCAGCATAGACCCACTGGGCTCAGGCGATCCTTCTGCCTCAGCCTTCCAATTAGCTGGAACTACAGGGGCGTGCTACCATGCCTGGTTAATTTTTATTATTATTTATTGTAGAGATGAGGTCCCGCCAAATTACCCAGGCTGGTCTTGAATCCGCAGGCTCAGGCAATCCACTCACCTCGGCCTCCCAAGGTGTTGGAATTACAGGCTGAGCCACTGAGCCCAGCCTAATTTTTTCTTTTCTTTTTTTCCTTTTCCTTTCCTTTCCTTTTTCTTTTTCTTTTTTTGGCATAGATGAGGTTTTGCTACGTTGCCCAGGCTGATCTCAAACTTGTAGGCTTAAGCAGTCCACCTGCCATAGCCTCCCAAAGTAGTGGGATTACAGGCATGAGCTACTGTGCCTGGCTAGGTATGTCTTTTTTTCTTTTCTTTTCTTTAGGTACTATAATGTCTTGAGGAACCTCAGAAAGGAATTAAAAAATTAAGACTAAAACTGTAACTTGGCTAGTGGCTCCATCTGTCTGATGTGTCAGAATACCTGCTGTTCCCAGCTAGGTCTCATTGACAAACATAAGTGGATCACAGGAAAATTACCCTTGTCTGTAAGGAATTCGCTAATCATATTATCATTACTCAAAGAGACTTCATTTGGGCAAGAAGGCATCTCACAAAAGGGGAAAGAAATAAGCCTGCAACTCTGAAAAATGTTCAACTTCACTTGTAGTCAAAAAAATACAGATTATGGGAAATGTCATTCCCCCATAAATGAATACATTTATTTCTAAATGAGAAATACCCAGGGCCGACTAAGAAATGTTTAGCATAATGAGAACTTGCAAACAGTGTTCATGGGTGTGTAAATGGCACAGCCTTTATGGAAATTTATAGACAAATGTATCAGAGCCCTTTAAGTCCAAATTTCCTTTATGTTTTTTTTAAGCTGTAGTTTTCACTCTGTCGCCCAGGCTGGAATGCAATGGCACAATCACAACTCACCAAGCTCAAACTCCTAGATTCAGGTGATCCTTCTACCTCAGCCACCAGAGTAGCTGAGGCTACAGGTGAGCACCACCTTGCACCAACTAGTTTTTTGTAAAGATAATGTCTCACTTTGTTGCCCAGGCTGGTCTTGAACTCCTGAGCTCAAGTAACCTTCCCGCCTTGGCATCCCAAAGTGCTGGGATTACACCGCGCCCAGCCTGTCCAAATTTCTGATTTTGTGTGCAGATTAAAGATTTTGCAGTGATATTTATAAGAGAAAAATTAGAAATGGCCTAAATGCCCAATGGTATGAAAGTTTAAGTAATAATTTACAATGCTTTAAGCACTTGTGAGGGTTTGTAAAGTGTTTAGAAATGGAGGAATGCTTTTGTGTAGTGGAAACAAAAAGTAGTCTACCATTGGATAACATATCTCAGTTGTGTAAAACCACATGACAAAACATGGAAGGAAATACACCAGGCTCTATATATTATGGTTTTTAAGGTTGTGTGATTATGGGTGATTTATTTTATTTTATTTATTTTGTTGAGTTGGAGTCTCACTCTGTCGCCCAGACTGGAGTGCAGAGGCCACTCTCGGCCACCGCAGCCTTGCCTGCTGGGCTCCAGCGATCCTTCCGCCTCAGTCTTCCAGGTGGCTGGAACCACAGGCGCGCGCTACCATGCCCGGCTAATTTTTGATTTATTATAGAGATGAGGTCTCGCCAGGTTGCCCAGGCAGGTCTTGAACCCGCGGACTCAGGCAATCCACGCACCTCAGCCTCCCAAAGGCGCGGGATTACGGGCTGAGCCACCAAGCCCAGCTGATTATGGGTGATTTAAATTTTCTTCTGTATACTTTTAGGTTTTCCAAGGTTGCTTGAATATGCATTTGTACTTTTGTAATCAGAAACAAGGTTATTGACAGGAATATTTGATCTGGGTGCTTGTTCGATGCAAGATGAATGGATGGCATGGCTGGCCAGCCCTGCCTTACTAAATGGATGAAATTTAGTTAGCTCTGCGAGTGGTTTCGGGACTTTTCATTTGCACCCTGCATATTGGCGACTCAAAGGGGTTCTGGAGGATCTAAGGACATTCCTGGGTGAGCAGCCTGGTAAGACCCAGAGAAGACGAGAGGAACTGTCTGGGGGAAGCTTCCATCCTTTCCTTCCCTCATCTTGCCTTTCCTTGTTCCACTGTCTCTTGCCAAATAACAGACTGTGGTATATTGCTGGTCTACAGCAGGTCCACCTTCCCAGTTCCCGCCAGTTTGGTTACATCTCAAGTACCTGATGGGTTCTCCAGACAGTGTTTAGGGCACAACGACATTTGCCTGAGGCCCTGTGGCCAATTATGGCCAGAACCAGGGTCCCCTGCCAGACAGGGTGGCCCTTGCATCTGTTCTTTTCACCATGACACCACACTGACTTCAAAAATGCAAAACATCAACATACAGGAATTGGGCAAGGGTAGGGACAAATGAAAGCAATTGTGATAGGAACTTGGGGGACTTCTTTTTGGGAAAGTGTCTTCACATAGTTCTATTTTTACAGCTATACAAAAAGGAAATGATGAGGCTTGTGGATAGGTTTAGAGACAGTCATGAACTTGGATGTCTCCAAGCGGGGGGTCTTCTGCTGGGACTAGGGGAACTGCCTGGCCCTGTCTTGAGTTTCCGTGTGACTACTGTGAAGGTCTCTGTGGACCTTGGTTTCCCTGGGTGCCAAGGTTGATGCTAACTAATATCAAGTAATTATTTCATGTTCAAATTCAGCATTGATGATACAAAGGGAAATCATTTTCATCCCATGTATGATTGAAGAACCAGAACCAAATTCTTAGCAAGCATCATCACATTCAAGGTGATCATTGAATTCCTTCCTCTAAATTATGCTGATGCTCTGGGAAACTTGAAGGAAGGGAAAATATAAGTAAATGAATCCTCTTCTTCCCTACTTTTGATTGACCTTTTGGTTTGGTCTGTCTATATATACTACATAGTGAATATATATTGCTGGCTACTCTTCATTTTGTTTTGTAACAGGGGCTTAGAAAGAATTTTTTCGGAGATTTGATGTTTTCGGCACTTAGCAGATGGGGTTTGCCTGTTTGTGCTAATCCAACCAAATCATCTCCAGTGATATTTTGGGAATATTGTTAAAGCTCTCTCGTGGCTGTTGATCTGTTAATTATCATTGCCGTGTTCATCAGAGGCTCGAGATTCCATCACTGGGCCCGGTAGGTTTAGCTGGTGATGCCATCTCAGGGACCATAGACATTCTGCGTTTCTCGTGCGATTGGACCCATGGGCCGTGAAAATGGAGGTGATCGTGGTATTTATCTAGCAAGATGTTCTCAGTCTGAGCTTCTTGAATCCATAGGACAAAAAATATTTCAAAATTTTCTGCGTATTTTTTGCTGAATGGTAACTTTCATGGTACTTTCAAAAGCGGTTGCTGATCTAAGACATTTTAGAGTTGTTGAAAGTTGTTGATAGAGGACTTCAGAGCCTTTCAACTCTGCAGAGGAAGAAGCCAGACCCTGACAGGCATGGTCTTACCTGGGCACCAGAGTTTGCTGATGGTCTCTGGGTTTGTGTCTGCAAGATCCATGTTTGCCTCCCTCCATCATACAAAGTGTTGTGACAAGAATCACACCCCCTATTTTGGGTAAGAGAAAGCCCAGGAAGCAGATGCATTAGATAAGGTCATCTGAAGATTCATTTGGTGGGAATAGTGAGCCTGGGACATTCTCTCAGTTCCATGGTGGTCTTCACTCTCAAATGTAGCAATGTGGTACCTTTCCAGGAAAGATGGAGTGGAGCAGGTGAGGGGCTAAGCCCCTGCAATGGCTCCTGTCTTTGAGTGGATTCTCAGATGCTTGATTTTAAATTCAAAAATAATTTTTTTTAATGATGGGCAACTTTTTTTTTTTTTTTAATGGTAAAAAGTCTATTTTTTCTACCTTCCTGAAAGAATTCCGACTCTGTGTCCTGGGCTTGACATTGGTAAACGTTTTCTACTTGCAGAAATTGTAGGTCTAGGGGGTCAAGAGATGCTGCTCTTACAGAATGCTTTTGGGGTTGGGAATGATGATAGATGTGTGATTTCCACTGAGCCTTTCCCTGTCTGGTCTGCAAACTTCTTGCCGCAGTGATGACTCCCCTAGCCCTTATGGTATGCAAATGAGCAGGTCAGCCCTCCTTCCACCCCCACTCAGTGTCCCAGAATGACTCTGGAGGCAAAGGATCCGAGCTGGTTCTTGAATCCACCATAGACTGACTGTGAGACCTGGAATGAGTTCCTCCACCTCCCTGTTCTTTAATTTCCTCATTAAGCTCGATAAGTTCCCTTTGGCAGCTATTAGCCAGGGCTGCTGATGTTTCCTGTTTCTCAGTTTGATATTGACTATTTCATTCCTAAATGCCCTCCCTACTCCCTGTTGTCAAAGTTTCCTTCTCCCTTTCAGGACATCGAACGAAGTTCTTGTCACTCTGGCACACCCTCGCATCCCATAAGGTACTTGGCAGTTGTCTCTGCTAACCAGTTACCCTTTGCCCACGTGCTGGCATTTTACTTGATGTGTGTGAGGGTTTAGCTAGCCTTACCAGGAGAGGCAAGAAGATTCATCGCTCACGATGTGTCGTACTCCGTAATGATTTATTTGGACTAATCTTCCTTGTTGCAGACTCATTCGTGGCTGTCACCAAATGGTGGCTTATTTAACTTTCACAAGTATGTAAGGCGTTCACACCTCCCATTTCCCACCAGAGAAGGCACTGACGTCACTCTCACACATCAGGAGCCCGAGGCGTGGTGTGCATTTTCACTTCGCTTAGGAATCCTTGATGCTTCTTGATGTTCCTATTCAACAACAGCGTGGTGCTAGGATTTGCTCACGGTTCCTCCCAACCCTGTAGCTCTCTGTGCATTAGCTGTAGGATATCCAGAGTAGGTTCCTTTTGTGCCATTTGCAAAAGGAAGCACAACCTTCAGTCATTGTTAGAGTGTGCATTTCTGCCCATTAGCTGTAAAGGAACTTATTTGTGTCTTCCCTGTCTGTCCTCTCTTGAGTTATAAAATCTCCAAGGGAAGATATTTTTCTTTGAACCCTTACCAAATCTCACTGCAGAGCATGTAGGCCAGGCCTGTGCTCCCAGGACACAAATAAATCAGTAATATTTATTGACTGATCCAGGAGAAAGGTGCTCGCCCTCCTCCATGATCCAGCTTAGCTTGTGGACAGCACTCAGAACTGCTTTGCTCATGTCTTCAGCATTTGTGGGCTTGAAATCCCAGATGTTTAGTTCCATTTCCCGGTCAGCCTCTGCCATCTGACTCTTCCAAATATTGTCAACTTACAATGTATAAAATCACCTCCCCTCGTGTATGTACAGAAACGCACACATGAGCACACATACACAAAGGCTATCTAATATCTCAGTCAGGAAAGATGGTATCCAGTAGCAGTCATATGCGCGCACACACACAACACATACACACCTGCATAAACACGGTATGGGTACCACGCAGTGAGTATTGATCTTTGTCTTATGTAAATATTGTCTAGGAGGAGTTGCTATCCACTTGCGACAGTTGCCTTCTCCCAAAGCAGTTTTGGCTGGGAGCAGTGGCTCATGGTAGGTCGAGGTGGGAGGATCACTTGAGGCCAGCAGTTGGAGACCAGCCTGGTTAACATAGCGAGACCCTGTCACCACAAAAAGCAAAAAAAAGAAAAAGAAAAAGAAAAATCCAGCAGGAGGATCTCTTGAGCCCAGGACTTCCAGGCCACAGTGAGCTATGATCATGCCACTGCACTCCAGCCTGGGTGACAGCATGAGACCAAGTCTCTTAAAAAAAAAAAAAAAAAAAAAAAGGCCAGTTTTGTGAGTCAGGTCTACAGGCTCCTGAGGGGCTAGTGTCCTGATGTCTGAGGAGGTCGGTTTAAGGTCCTTGTTTTTCCTAATGGAACTGAAATTCAGCTGTGAGTAAGACTGAACTGATTGGGAGCTGAGGAAGACAGTTTACCTGCTGCAGATCTGGCACTTTCTCATCCTTCATTTTGTACCTGCATGATTTGGATGAACAAATAAGAAATGATTTTCAAAAGAATTTTTTTTCTTTGCATGTTTTTTGAAATATAAAGCAGTATTCCACTTAAGCAGTTCTCTGAAAGGGAATCAAAGATTCAATCAAGCTTACAGTGAGATTCTGGTCTTTAAATGGAGCACCCAGGGAGGTAAGATACAATACCCTTGCCTTGTTTTACAGCAAGGAATAAGGATGGGCCAGACCAGATGTGTGTGATCAGGGAGTAAAGGAATCCTCAGAGTTGCCTAATTTGGCTTTGTAAAAAGTTTTCTCCAACTTTCAGCTTAGGGATACAAGTTATTATGTGATTTTGTAAATGAAGCAGGGAAGCAGAAATACCATAGAGGGTTTCCCCTGACCCTTTCTCATCCAAGCCGGGACACTTTGGAGAGTAAAAGAGGACGCTAATAATTCCTCTGGGATAGCAAGCCCAAACGAGGGTGTGTGGTTACCCTACTCATAGTGGAGATCCTAAAAACATGTTCTGGTCACCTGTCTGTGGCACAGTAAAAGGACTTCAGACACAATAAATTTAACAGAGTTTGTCTTAGCATTAAAGGCACCGTGAATCAGGCAGCACTCAAAACCAGAAGTCTAGAGAGCGTCCCTCTTGACATGTGGGTAGTCAGTTTTTAATAGTCTGAACAGGAAATGAAGTACAGAAATAGCTTGCTTGGTGACAGCTAGGTTTGCCTTATTTGGACATGGTCTGATTAGTTGGCTGCCAGTGATTGGCTGACACCCAGCTACCTGTTACAAAAAATATACTCCTAAGTTAGGTTTTGGTTTGCTTACAGACTAAGTTAGTTTGTCGTTTGCTATGTAGGAACTCAAAGTACTACAACAGGCTGGGCTTGGTGGCTCACGCCTGTAACCCCGGCACGTTGAGGAGACCAAGGCAGACGGATTCCTTGAGCCCAGGAGTTCAAGACCAGACTGGGCAATATAGTGAAACCTCATCTCTACAAAAATTTTTATTTATTTATTTATTTTATTTTTTGAGTTGGAGTCTCACTCTGTCGCCCAGTCTGGAGTGCAGTGGCCGCTCCCGGCCACCTTGACCTGCTGGGCTCTGGCGATCCTTCCGCCTCAGCCTTCCGAGTAGCCAGAATTA
>NW_007252152.1:298805-299194 GCF_000164805.1 Carlito syrichta
CTCTGGGTGACAGAGTGAGACTCCGACTCAAAAAAAAAAAAAAGATATATTTGCCCATCTAGGTTTTTTGGTTGTGGTCCGTCCCTCCCTCTCCCCAATTTATTACATCTGCAGCCGCTGTAATATTCTTTAGCCTCAGGGGAATAAATTTTTCTCACCCCGTTTTCAGGGGGGAAAGAATTAGAAGCCCCTGGATCCCAAACTCTGCAATCTTTGTCCTTCTTGCCTTGTCCACAGTTGGCTTGGAGACCCTGCCGGTGCACCCTCCTTGGAGTGGGGGAAGGGTGCGGGCTCTTGCTGGGTATGGACAATGAAAGCCAGCCAGCCACGAGGAACCCGCCCCCTCCAAAGGCTAAGCCTAGGCGTGGCCCCCACCTAAAATGGTGCTC
>NW_007252152.1:299214-308899 GCF_000164805.1 Carlito syrichta
GATGAGGTCTTGCTGCCCAGGCGGGTCTCGAACCTGCAGGCTCAGGCAATCCACTCACCTCAGCCTCTCAAAGGCGTGGGATTACAGGCCGAGCCACTGAGCCCAGCTTACAAAAAATTTTTTAAAAAATGAGCCAGGTGTGGTGGTACACCTCTGTAGTCCCAGCTACTCAGATACAGAGGTGGAAAGATCCCCTGAGCCCAGAGGCCAAGGCTGCCATGAGCCGGGATCATCATAATCATGCCATTGCACTCCAGCCTGGGCGACAGAGTGAGACTCCAGCTCAAAAAAAAAAAAAAAAAGAAAATAAAAAAGAAAGGTATCAAGAAAGTCTCAGGCCAATGGCCTCCTGCTTATTCAGTTGAAGAGACATCTGAGTTGTGCTTGCTGGGTTCTTGTTTCCTCTCCCGATAGAGAGACTCTTCTTTCTATTTGTGCTATTATGTATTTAAGATTCACTCAAGATCTGCCTCTTCCAGGAGGCTCTCCCCACAAATGCATCCCATGAAGTCTGGATATTCTACCTGTCTCTTATTCTGGATTTCAGATCCATACAGTTGGCCTTCATTAGAAATAAACAAGTAAGCCAGGGGACCAGGGTATATAGGATAATCTGGCCCTAAGAAACTACATCCTTCAGATACAAACCAAAAATAATTTTTAAAAGGAGGGGTTGCTCATGAAACCCCAAGTGCTGAGTGCTGGACACAGCCCTTCATGTCCTCTGAGTGCTGGACACGGCCCTTCATATCCTCTGGCACTTGTGCCTCTCTCTACCTCTGAGTTCCTTTCTTTGTGTATTTGATGCCAAGTTATCTGGAGCCTGCATTTGTATTTGTCAGATGATTGCTGTGGACAGTGCCTTTTCTCTGGTTCTGCTGAATACTATTTGAAAACACAGTCGACTCTTGCACATGGTTTCCTGTGTCTGCTTATTGATGTACATCTGTTTCCTTCTGTCTGTCTGTCAGGCCACTTCCCTCATTCCCTTCTGGCATAGCTGCCCATCCACACATGATTTTTCAGATCTGACACCACACTCAAGTCACCAAGTCTTCCTGGTGAGGGAATCTGATTGACTGAGCCTGGCATCTTTATTGGTTCCCCAGAATTAGAGTGACCTGGAGAGTAGTGGCACTTACGGAATTCTGTAGGAATTTTTGTGTAATTCTGTGGGAGAGAGGGAAAAAAACACTCATAAGAACAATCAATACATTCAGCATTTGTACATCCGAAGCACTTTCCTGCATTCCCTCATTTGTTCCTCACAGCCCCCCAACGAGATCGGTGCCATTGTTGTTCCAGTTTTATCAGTCAGGAAACCATAGCACAGGGAGGTGAAACAACCCATTTAGCACCACACATCGGACCCGTGACTGAGTCAGGAAGTGAATTGGAGGGATGGTCCTGGAATCTGTGCTCCTAGTCAGATGTTGCTTGTCTTAAATGGGCATCGGATGCTTCATTTTTGTCTTCTTTTCCCATCTTAGTACCTGTGCATTAGGCATTAAATGCCTGTTGGGTGAATGTTTGCTGAATGGGTGAATGCGTGAGTAGATGAATGAACATGCAGGAAATGCACAGTTTACGGGAAATTGGGGGCAGGAGCTTTCTCCTGCTGCTGTGGTTTCCCTGAGGGCCAACACGCACATGTTCAAAGGACTCTCTTTCCCCATCCCTCTCTTTTTGTTCAGACAAGAGTGAGAATGGTGAGGCCTATCAGAGGAAGAAGGCGGCGCCCACTGGTCTTCCAGAGGGTCTTGCCCCGCCTGTGCCTTCTCGAGGGAACCCGGTGCAGCCCGGCAGCAGCCGCTGGAGAAGGATTGTGCTGCTCATCTTGGCCATCACTGTACACAACGTTCCAGGTAAGGTCCTGCCCTCCGGCGCGCCAGCACTGCCCGAAGGTAGAGTCACTTGTCAGTGCAGTTGTCTGGCTGGAGGAAGACGATGGGCACTCGTGACACGGGTCCTGTTTCTGGGCAGGGAAGGCAGGAGTACACATCTTTTTGGACTTTATTTTTGGGGTTGCTCATCATAGATTGGTCATGATATGTGAGAACTTCCCATTCCAGTTACTTTAAACATCTTCTCATGTCTGGTAAAGGTAGTTTCATTCTTTACATATTTGATACCAAGTTTTTTGGAGCATACTTTCACAACTATGACTTGATGGCTGTGGAGGGTGCCTTTTACAAATACAGCATATTTCTGGTCTGCTTAATGCCGCTTAAAAATACAGCTGAGTTGACTCTTTTTTTTTGAATCGGAATCTCACTCCGTCACCCAGGCTGCAGTGCAGTGGCATGCACACTCACGGCCACCCCAGCGCCGACCTTCTGGGCTCCGCAATTCTTCTGCCTCCGCCTTCCAAGTAGCCGGAATTATAGGTGCACACTGCCACGCCTGGCTAACGTTTTGATTTATTGTGGAGACGAGGTCTTGCCAAGTTGCCCAGTCTGGTCTCGAACCCATAGGCTCAGGCAGTCCACTCGCCTCAGCCTCCCAAAGTGCTGGGATGACAGGCTGAGCCACTGAGCCTAACGGAGTTGACTCTTGAACAACATGGGTCTCAACTCTGCTGGTCCAATTAGACCTGGATTTTCTTCGGCCTCTGCCACCCCTGAGACACTAAGACCAACCCTTCTCCCTTCTGAGCCTATTCAACATGGAGATGACAAGGATGAAGACCTTTATGATGGCCCACTTCCACTTAATAAATAGCAAATCTATTTCCTCTTCTTTATGATTTTTCTCATAACATTTTCTTTTCTTGTGCTAACTTTATTGCAAGAGTGGAATATATAATATATATACAAAATATGCATTACGAGTCTATATTATCAATAAGGCTTCTGGCCAACAGTAGGCTATGAGTAGTTAAGTGTTTGGAGAGTCAAAAATTATATGTGGATTTGTGACTGCACAGGGGGTTGGTGTCACCAATCCCCATATTCTTCAAGGGTCAACCGTATTGAATGCAGTGTATTTTGGCACTGACATGCTTTCTTTATGTGGGTGTCTTTGTGAAATATTCTTATCAATTCTTTTTCTGTTTAGCATTTTGGAATAATTTGCTTTATATTTTTGGATTTATTTTAAATGAAAAAGAAAGACTTATTGATGTTTTATTTCAAAAATGATGTATATTTCTTTTAGAGCAATTAGAAGACATGCATAAAGATAAAAATAATAAAGATATTATCAAATAAATAAATTAAGGGAACCTGAGCTTTGTGGGATACATTTTGAAATTCCAGTACTGCCAACTTACCAATGAGTTTATCTTTGACAAGTTGCTTTAACTCCTCGAACCGTGGTTTTCCCATCTACATGGGGAACCCCCCCAAAACCCGGAGTTATCTTTTGGAGGGTGGTCCCCTCGAAGCATACTGGGAATTAGTTCTCCTGGATCAAACGGTCAACCAAAGTTTTCATCTGGAAGTTTTTAGAAGGCTGTGTCATGATTTGTGGAAGAAACGTCCAGAGTTGTGGCAAATAGGTGACTGGTTCTTCCACCACATTGTGTGTTCAGCAATTTTTGATCACATGCCTCACCCTCTCTATTCACCTGATTTCATGTCAAGTGACTTTTTTTTGTTTCCTCAGACGAAACAAGCCCTCAAAAGGAAACGCTGATATGGGAGAGGTAAAACAAAAAAGTTAGAAGCCCTAAAAAGTGTCCAAATCGACAAGTTCAAAAACTGTTTTGAGCAGTGGAAAAAGCAGCTTGATAGGTGCCTTGTATATTTGTAAATACACAAATTTTTTATAAATAAATTCCGGGTTTTTGGGGGCCGCCCCTAGTGTGAAATGAGGATAATGTCACATTTGATTATTTTGATAATTAAGTGAGATGTTAAATACACATATAACTTTCAGTGCAGTGCTTGGGCCTTATGAGAATTTTTTAAATGGAAGCCATTGTTAGCATTGACATTCCCGCTGCCTTTTCAGCAGTGATTTCCTCAATCTTGAGTTCTTAAACATTTGGATCCATCTTTTGTTACCTGGGAACTTGAGTTTGAGCAGTTATCTTTCCGAGGGAGTGTCCCTGGGTGCTGTATTTTCAGAGTCCTTACAGAGTCAATAATGCCAATCTGCTACCCCATTATAGGAGCAACCACTTGGTTGGGCAAAGCTTTCTAGTCACGACATTTTTCTTTTCAAAGCTCTTACAGATGATGCTCCATTGTCTCTGGCTTTTGTATTGTGGAAGCAAAGAGCATGACCAAACTGAGTTTATTCCTCTGTGTCTTTTGATATTTTTTTGCCTACAGCATGAAAACTTGTTTTGTCATCTTTAAAGAGTGAAAATTCTAATGTGTTACTTATTCTAGTATCCATTAAATCTGTCTAAAGCACTATGTGTCTAATCACTTTTTAAGCTGATATTTCTCTGGATAAAAAGAGTATTCATTTCTCTATTATTCCTATCCCAATCTTAGGCATTTCTATCATGTGATCACGTGTAGGCTGGCTTTCCTGAAGTTTTCATCAGCATCTGTTTCTTTCTCATTTCCCTTTGAGTTACGAGTAAACTCTGGTTGGTTTTCTAGAGCTTGCTATTCAAGTATGTCTTGAGTTGAAGTCTTATGTGGGACCCCAGTGCACAAAGGTGACCAAGGTGAAAGGATCTGGTCGTGCTCACCCCAATATATTAAAGAGCTCATTGGAAGACTCCCTCAGTCCTCTGCAGAGGACAATTTGAGAGCCTCAACAATCACAATTAGCCTGTTAAATGCTAATTGTTAAGCCAAAAGAGGTTACTTTCACTGTGTCTTCATCATAATGGTAGCTGTCTTTTTTTTTTTTTTTTGAGTTGGAGTCTCACTCTATCGCCCAGACTGGAGTGCAGTGACTGCTCCCGGCCACCGCAGACTCGACCTGCTGGGCTCCGGCGATCCTTCCGCCTCAGCCTTCCGAGTAGCCGGAATTACAAGCAGGCGCTACCACGCCCGGCTAATTTTTTGATTTATCGTAGAGATGAGGTCTTGCTGCCCAGGCGGGTCTCGAACCCGCGGGCTCAGGCAATCCACTCATCTCAGCCTCCCTTCTGCCATTCAAGACCTTTTCTTTAACAAATTGAGCAGGAATAAAGATCTGTCCACTGGATGTAGCATCAAATAAGAGAACTACACTGACTTGAGGCCACTACAATGAATATCTATTTCCCTGAAGAACAAAAAAGTGGTCTGGCATCCAGATTTGATAGCAGTGGGTGGCACTGAGTACCCAACTGTCCCATAATGGCCCTTTTCCCACACCACACCTGCCACAACACTTCTGTGTCCCAGCATGCTCACCTAGAGTCATTTCCCGGCTCATTTTGTCAGAAGGCCAGGGAGCACGAATCTACTTTCTCGAACATTGGTCGCCGCCCGTGAGAACTTGGAATGAAGCCAGAAACAATTAGTAGGAAGCTGACAGCCACATTTTATGATCCCGAATCAGCATTGATTCAAATCTGACTTCCTCCCTGACAAGAGACCCTCTTCTAGGTCTTTGGCATGTCCAAGCCCAAGTTCGGCCTTTGTCTCTTTCATGGTGATGTGGAAGTGTCTTTTGAAATGAGGATCTGGAGGCTCACAGGACTCTCAGCTGAGTTAGGCTTCATCAGGGATGTGGTGCTAATAGTCACTGGTTCAGTAAACTGGAGGACCACTGGCTTGCCTGGATCAGGAGGTTTGAAGGGAAATTTCTTTCTCAGCCTTGCCTTTTATTGATGACACTTAATGCTGTATTCTAGGCACATGAGTTAAATCAATCTAAAACACACCAAGATCTCTGTCCTTCTATAACGAACATAACAATAAAAATTGAATTATCTATTGTGTTAGGAGGTGATGAATGCTATAAAACAAGAAGTTCAGACCAAATGTTCCTTAATCATCTGGCCCCCTCTCTAATCTTGAGGAGGTAGATTCAACCTTTTTCTCTGATCTACTTTCTAGATAAACTTTCTTTTCTCATCTTAAAAAAAAAATAAAAAGTTCAATAGAGCAGAGGCAAGCCTAGGGTGTTCTGGGAACAGTGGGTATTCTGGGCAAGATGAACAGCCAGTGCAAAGGCCCCAGTGCAAAGGCCGGAATGAGGAACGTGCCTAGCACCTGTGAGGAGTAGTCAGGTGTCCGGTGTGGCTGCAGCAGGGTAAGCAGGAGGGAGAAGAGGGAGGACAGGGAAGTCAGACTGCCTTTAGTTAGACTTGGAGGCGGTGTAAAAATTTTTACTTTCTGCTCTATGGGTGATGGTTCCCTGCAGGATTTTGAACAGGGAACACAGGGCTCAACTTGAGCATTGAAAGGTTCTCTCTAGGCGCCAGATTGAGATGGATCTTAGGAGGGGGAGGGATGGAAGCAGGGAGGGCTTGTATGGAGGCCACTGCAGAGTCCAGGCCAAAGACAATGGTGGCTCCCAGACCAGATTGGCAACACCTGGTGTGGTAAGAAGGGGTCCCGCCCTGGGTTCCTAGTGAAGGTGAAGCCAACAGGATCTGCTGATGGGTGTGGGGTGAGAGAGAAAGGTAAGAGCCAAGAGGGGAGGGACCCAGAGGCTTCAGGGCTGCCCAGCTGCAAGGATGAGCTGTCGTCAACTGAGATGAGGAGGGCCGTGGCTGGAGCAGGTCTAGAGGGCGTCTCAGGAATTCCATTTTGGATCGTGAGTGTTGGCTGCCCCCGTGAGACACTCCAGTGGAAATGCCGACTAGACGGCTGGATACATGAGTTTGGAGTTGGAGCACGGAGTCTGGCTAGAGGTATACGTTTGCGAATTGTTGGCACACAAATGTTTGTTTGTTTTTTTAAGAGACACAGTCTGGCTCTGTCACCCAGGCTGGAGTGCAGTAGCACAATCACGGCTCATGGCAGCCATGAACTTCAGGGCTCAAGTGATCCTCCTGCCTCAGCTTCCCAAGCAACTGGGACTGCCGGTGTGTGCCACCACACCTGGCAAATTTTTTAATTTTATGTAGGAATATGGTCTTGTTATGTTGCCCAGGCCGGTCTCAAATTACCAGCCTCAAGGCATCCTTTTCACCTCAGCCCCCCAAAGTGCTGGGACTGCAGGTGTGAGCCACCACGTTCAGCCAATGTGAATGTCACTTCAACCCATGACACTGCATGAAGCCTTCAGGGGTCTAAATAGCGACATGTGTCTCCAAAGACCCCACTGGAGTTCTTTCTTCGAGCCTCTGGCTCCCACTCCAGTCTAAAGAGAAATTAACTCACAGTCACTGGTAAGCAGCTCCGTGCCCTTTGAGGAGAACCGTTTCAAGAGCCTGTTTAAGGCCAGATACTTTTGAAAAGGTCCTTTCTTTAACACGGTTTATGAAAAATTTAACGAGGGCTTTGACATTCCCTAAGACTTTGGATTTTAAGACAGACTTTTCACAGTGACTAAATGGATCATTGATTTTTTTGAAGTTTTTTTTTTTTTTTTTTTGTCTGTGCTGGTTCAGTTTTGTGTGTCCTGGGCATGACATTTTGTTAAATTTTTTTTAATGTGGGAGGAGAGTGGAAGGCCTGTTAATGAGTGTCCCGTCTCCCAGAGGTTTCTGGGATGCGAGGATATACCCGCAGGCATCTGCACACACCCAGGGCCCTTGGAGTAATAGTTAATACCCATTTGCAAGGACAAATTAGTTCTTATGCTTCTTCAGTTCACAATTCTCCTGTGAATCTGGTCGGAGCCGTGGATCCTCTCACAAGAGAATGTTGAACACATACCCTAGTTTGTTCAGGCTGTTGTAACAAAATGCCGTAGACTGGGTGGCTTATAGATAATAGAAATTTATTTCTCACGGCTCTGGAAGCTGGAAGTCCAAGGTCAGGGTACCAGCATGGTCAGGTTCTGGTGAGGGTCCTTTTTGGGGCTGCAGGTGACTGTCTTTTTGTAGTATCCTCACATGGTGGAAAGAGGGAATTAGAACTCTCTGGAGTTTCTTTTTACAAGGACGCTAATCCCATTTATAGGAGCTCCACCCACCCTCATGACTCGATCACCTCCCCAAGACCCCACCTCCTTCACCCTAGGGGTTAGGTTTCAAAATACAAATTTTGGGTGGACACAAACATTCAAACCATAGCCCCACACGTTTTGCAGACAGTTTTGGGTTTTCAGACCTCAAGAAGACTATCCATAGCCCTAGAGCAGAAAAGGACCCCTGGCTTTATAGAAAAAAAAAATATGTACAGTTGTGCAAGCAGGTTAAATGTTTTAGGAAGAAATGGTAACAGCTGAGAGAGACCAGCAGATGTGAACCCCACTGGCAGGTACAGTTAAAGGCAGACATCCCCGTGAATGAGGAGATGATGCCTTCCTTATCCAAGCTGCTTCCCTGGCCTCTGCCTGGGTGCATCTGTGGGTGTGGGCTAGGGTGCTGGCATCTGCTGGAGAAGGATACCCCAAGGAGACAACGTGTTTTCTATGAAAGCAACCCCAGACCATAACCTTTTGAGCATGTTGTCCCCTAAGGTGCTTTTCATGCAGTGAAAACAGACTGAAGGACTCTAAGCCTTCCAAAGATTCCTGGGCTTTAGGAAACAGACTCCCTTTCTGTGATTGAGCAGAATTCAAAATCAACTGGCAATTGAGTTCCCACTAATCTCTTTTCATGAGTAGCTTATGGGCTCAACGGTGAACTCTACCATTGCTTTGTATAAGAGAAAGTTAAATTTCAAGCATAAAGGGACTCTGGGGGCTGTATCCTTCAAACTCTACTCCACTTGAAAATTCAAGGGGTTGTGCTAAGTTACCACGATGGCTTCTTCTAGCCCCAGTGTTGGCTGCTTCTGTGAAGAGTCATACAAGTAGTACATTATTAACTTCATTTATTTAACAAAGTTAAGCACTCCTTCCTCTGTGACACGTTGCTGCCCCCTTTATCTTCTTCTGTTATGATATCGACCACTCTGGTTTGCAGTTACCTATATTTAAACAGGTTTGTTTCCCCAGGAGATGGAACTTCTTGCAAAAAGTTCATACGCTTTGGGGGGTTCAGTGTTACAACACATATTGAAGCTTTGATACATTCAAAGAGGTATTATTCCTCGAGCACCTAGAATGACATGTGCATTGGGCACCTGATCTCCACTTTAAGAGAAGAAAGGCCATTTGAGAGTTAAATGTCTCTAGTTTCCTTTCTGTGTTGGCCACCAGGTGGGCTGAGGGAGGGCGTCAACACGTGTGGATCTTGATGATGATGTGTTTGAAATTCTTTCTAAAGATCCACAGAAGAAGAGGCTAGATGAACCACAAGCTTTTTATTTTCCTCTCATTAGAATCAAGAGCCAAGTTCATGTTGCTGGTTGTTGCTGGGACATGGTACATAGGCCACTGATGTCTTTAGAACAGCATGACAGTTGATTCTCGTCATGTGGCATGTCTTCACTGATGGTTTCTAATACTGGCTTTAAAAAGAATGCTTGGCTCGGTGGCTCAGCCTGTAATCCCGCGCCTTTGGGAGGCTGAGGTGAGTGGATTGCCTGAGCCCGCGGGTTCGAGACCCGCCTGGGCAGCGAGACCTCATCTCTACAATAAATCAAAAAATCAGCCGGGCGTGGTAGCGCATGCCTGTAATTTCAGCTACTTGGAAAGCTGAGGTGGAAGGATCGCCGGAGCCCAGCACGCGAGATTGTGGTGGCCGGGAGCGGCCACTGTACTCCAGTCTGGGCGACAGAGTGAGACTCCA
>NW_007252152.1:308919-315783 GCF_000164805.1 Carlito syrichta
AAAAAAAAAAAAAAAAAAAAGAATGCTTGGGGTTTTGATCCAAAGTGATTTTTGTTTCAGGGAACAAAGAACACACATTTTGACACCAAAATATTAACAGTGGTTGGCTATTCCTGGGTGACGGGATTAGGGATGATTTTTATTTTCTTCGTGTTTTTGTGAGATTTATAACTGAACTTTCCTCTGATAAATCTTTTTGACTTATGGCTGGGCGTAGTGGCTCATGCCTATAATCTCAGCCTTTTAGGAGGCCGAGGTGGGCAGATTGGTCAAGTCCAAAAGTTTGAGACCAGCCTGGGCAACATAGTGAAACCGCTTCCCTACCAAAAAAAAAAAAAATTAACCAGGTGTGGTGGCCCGCACCTATAATCCCAGCTACTCAGGATGCTGACGTGGAAGGATTGCCTGAGCCCAGGAAATCATGGATGCTAAGAGCTGTAATTGTCATGATCGTGCCACTGCACTCCGGCCTGGGTGACAGAGTGAGAACCCCCACTCAAAACAAACAAACAAAAAAATCTCAACACCCCTACCCTTTACACATACACAAGTATAGAAGTGAGTTATTCTTCAGTTTGGTGATTCCTAAAAGATCTAAAAATCGGTTTTCCATACGACCCACAATCCCCCTACTGGGAATATACCTGGAGGAACTCAAATCACTCTATGAAAACGGTACCTACACAAGCATGTTTATTGCAGCATTGTTCACAATAGCAAAAAACTGGAGCTAACTGTGCCGCCCATTGAAGGAGGACTGGATTTTTAAAATGTGGTACATATACACTTTGGAATATTACGCAGCCATACAGAAGGACAAAATTATGAACTTCGCAACAACTTGAATCGACTTAGAGCCTATAATAATGAGCAATCTATCCCAGAAACAAAGAACTGAGTACCACATGTTCTAACTCCTAAGTGGACCTTGAACATTTATCCTAATACTATCAGAAAGGGATTGATAGCATAAGAAACTGCTAGGAGGTGGGGCACACCTCATCAACATGGGTACCTACATTATGAACGTTTGTATACCTAACCCTGAATTGTACCCCCACAGCTTTAAAATGAAAAAAGAAGTGAGTTATTCCTTTTTGCCAGAGGCTATCTTACTGGGATTGTTTTTAATATTTAGAGAGATTAGAAACTGAATGAAGGACTGTATTAGTTTTCTATGGCTGCCGCCACAGATTATCATAAATTTAGTGGCTTAAACCAACCCAAATTTATTCTTCTACAATTCTGGGGGCCAGAAGTCTGAAATCAGCTTTACTGGGCTAAAGGCAAAGGGTTGGCAGGGCTGTGTTCTTGCGGGAGACTGCAGGGGAGAATTCATTCAATTCATTCCTGGCTTCTTCTAGCTTCTGGAGGCTGCCGGCTCTCTCACCCCAATCTACACCTCCGTGGCCATCACATTGCTGTCTATTCTGCATCAAATCTCTTTCTTATAAAGCTTCTTGTGATTGCATTTAGGCCCCACCCAAATAATCACATTTGAAACGTCTCTTTTGCCATGAAAGGTAACATTCACAAGTTTCAGGAATTAGGACCCGGATATATATGGGGCTGTCATTTAGCTGACCACAGAGATCAAAGCATCTTTCTAAAGAGGCCAGAGATTCTTAGCTTGAGTCCCAAAATGTCTTCAAAAGCACAGCATTCCTTCATAAGTATAAGCCTGGGTTAGTCTCGCCCCGGGATGACCATGGGCTGCAAGCTTTGTTTTCCTCATTTCCTGTCCCTGGCTGTTTCTGCATGAGCGTCTAGCGTCTCCAGACTTATTGAGCTCATTCAGCAACGTATTCCCCGGTCCTTCATCAAGCGAGAGCCGGATGGTAGTAAAAGGAGACATGATATTATCCAGCCTGTAGGTGTGCAGTAGTGTGTAGGGCATGGAGGAGGGTTACTGCTCTTGTCTCATGGATTTTCCTCCCCTGCTACCCCACTACGTTCCTTAACTGCATATAACCCCGACTCAGACTCACGTTGTCCTGTTGTCCCTCATTTCTTTGTGCCAAGCCAGTTTATGGTGACAGAAAAGATATTCATGGCTTGTAGTGATTGCTGACATTCCTTTCCTGAGGTCAGTGGCATATTTAAATAATTGCTGACCCTGAAGGCATCTCTCTCTCTCTCTCTCTCTCTCTCTCTCTCTCTCTCTCTCTCTCTCTCACTCACTCACACACACACACGCGCACACACAACACACACATGCACACATACACATGCAACTTCATTTTGTGACATTTTCTTCTATGATGCTTTATTTTATTTTTTTTAACTTTTTATTTTTTCTTGAGTTGGAGTCTCACTCCATTGCCCAGGCTGGAGTACAGTGGCACGCTCTTGGCCACCATGGCCTCGACCTGCTGGACTCCGGCAATCCTTCCACCTCAGCCTTCCAAGTAGCCGGAACTACAGGCACACGCTACAATGCTCAGCTGATTTTTTACTTATTGTAGAGACAAGGTCTCACCAAGTTGCCCAGGTTGCTCTTGAACCCGCAGGCTCAGGCATTCCACTTGCCTCAGCCTCCCAGAGTGCTGGGATTATAGGCTGAGCCACTAAGCCCAGCCAGGTGCTTTAGTATTATTATTTTAGATTAGAAAATATAGTTTATTTAGAAAGTACATTGGAGACAGAGAGAGAGAGAAGGAGGGGATTCACTCCCCAAGGAAGGGGAGGGGGCCAAAGCTTAAGAAAACATGGCCTGACCGCAGTTCAGATGCTTTATTTTTAAGGAAAAGGAAATTCCCAAGCTCAGCTATTTATTTGATTGTTTGTCCATTGCACCTTCCATAATGAAGGGAAATGGATCCTGCTAACTTTTTTTTTAAAGTTGAGATATAACTCACATACCATAAAATTTGCTCTTTTAAAGCTTACAGTTCAGAGGCTTTTAATACACCCAGAAGGTTGTGTGTGACGTCCATCACGATTGATTCCTGAGCACTTTCGTCATGCCACGAAGAAACCCCACAGCCACTACCAGTCACTCCCCTCCCCACCCCAGCCCCCTCGGCTCCCGGCACTAATCTACTTTCTGTCTCCATAATTTTCCAACTCTGGACTTCCATGTAAATGGCATCCCATAATATGTGGCCTTTTGTGTCTGGCTTCCTTCACGTAGCATAAGGCTTTCAAAGGTCATTTGTGCTGTAGCACATATCAGTGCATCTTCCCTTTTTGTGGCCAGGTGCTGTTCCACTCTATGGATGCACCACGTTTTGTTTATCTGTTCGTCACGTGATGGATTTGGGTTGCGTCCGCTTTTCCAGCTGCTCTAACTAACGATGCTGTTCTTATTCATTTGCATGGACGTGGGTTCTCTTGGGTACGTACCTTGGGCAGGGGATTTCTGGGTCATATGGAAGCCTTTTAACTCTCTGAAGCTAGTTTTTTCTGTGCGTTAAGTTCCTTCCTGCTCATCTATGTCACCAGCCTGATGTGCTTCCAGTAGAGCCCTTAGCGACCAAGGACTAACCTCAGTGCCACCTGCCACGACACTGGCTTTGGGGTGAGTGAGCCCTGCTTTCCGAGGAGATGCCAGTTGCTTTCGGATTTTGCCTTCGTATGGAATACTGATGGTCTGTTGGAACGCTGAAAAGCCAGGGCACGGTTGTGAGTGGCAGAGGAGGTGACCGTTGCTGGCATTGGTGGTATGAGCCTGGACATTCAGTTTGCCCAAGTGTGGTCTTCATGGGCTTTGGAGGGGCATGCTCAGAATGAGATCAGGGCCTCAGCGTGCAAGCAGGAGCCAGCAGCCTTGGAAAATAACTTATTGATTCTTCATTTTTCTGGGACGAAGACTAGGTGGAAAATTCTATTACTGAATGTGGACCTTTCCAGGAAAAAACATTGATGCAACAGCTTCTGCTTTACATTGCTCTGCTTCCAGAAACTGGAGGGGCATTCTCAGCAGCTGGCGACCCAGGCTGAGTTAGCAAGTCTGCAGAGTTCCACATGAAGGCAAACACTGTGGGCCACAATAAAACATACTAAACGGTGCCACTTCCCGGGGCCTCTCAAAGTTTCAGACACCGTATAAAGCGCACCGTGTATATGATTTAAATATGTGTATCCATGTTTTACATTTCGGAAATTGAGAGCCAGAAAGCGTAAAGCCCAAGGCCAAGGCCGCACACCCAGTTGTGGGTAGAGCTTGACTCACACTTTGTCTCAACATGTTGCCTCCTATCTGCCTCTTGCTACGGTGAGCACAAGGTTTCCTTTTCTTTGGGAGGATCGCAGTTTTTCCGAGATGGTTACAGAGAAGTTCAGGAAATGTTTCTTGCTATTTTGAAGCTTGCCACCTTAAATGTTAACGTCTGCCGCACCACGTTGGCGTGGTTCTCACTCCAGATCGGGCTCAGTTCAGTGAGAAGGCTTGAGCAGGGAAACCTAGACAGGAAGCCTCATCCCTACATGGGCCCACCCCCATGGGTGCTCTACAGAGACGTGTAAGATGAACACCCAGGTGGTCCTCACACACCCACCACCACCACCAACTGAGGACTGTTCATGACCCAAGCAGATGGTCAGCCAGAGGGGTGGGACAAGCATAAGCTTCCAAGTTGGAAAGGCCAGGGTTGGGGTCCTGGAGCCATCCAGTGCTTCACTAGATAGGTGACCTTAGGTAAACTCATGGGAGTCTTAGTTTTCCTAGCTGTGAAATGGAGATAACATCCACCTTGCAGTTAAGGAGCAGGATCACCCACTGTGTTGTCTGCTATTAAGCGTGAATCAAGGTGCCAGGAACACAACAGGATCTGAAGAATATCAAGTCCCCTCCACCTCCTCTTCTGCCCCCAACCCCCACCTCCCTTCTACTCTCACTGTCCCCATGCTTGGATCTTCCAAGATCATCCGGGTCTAGTCTTGGTTGGCCTCGAATGGGGATGTCTCAGAAGGCTTTAATTTCATCTCCAACCGGTTACATTTGAAGATGCGCCTCACTCCAGGAGTTTGGAAACACTGTAATCTTCTCCTTTAATTATCGGCATCTCAGTGGGAAGCCTGACACGATAATGAGCACAGGCTTCTGTATGGGTTGACATTTTGCTCAACATACGCGTTCCCGGGTGTGCACTGGAGCAGAAGCTGGTAGCACCCTCCAAGTGATGCTGTAGGGTTTGAGCATGAGAACTGGCACTCGTCGCCAGAGGGTGAGATCACAACCTGGGGATCCTGCATGAGCCCAAGTAAAAGTGGCAGGGCAACTTTGAGCTTCCCGGAGGTCTCCTGCCAGAGGCTATAGAAACACTGATGTCTTCCGGCCTTCAGATCAAGGAAGCTGTGGTCAAAGCCACAGCCTAAGGCTGCACCAGAGTTAAGGTTAAAACAAAGCCTCATTTCCATATCTACTGTGTTAGGTCATCCTCCTACCTATTATGTAAATTAAAGAAAAAATTAAAGCGAGATCGTTTGAATATATTTCTGTATTAGGATTCAACATTTCTAGTAACTTCCAGTTGTCCTTCTACCATGGCAAAGTAAATATTGGCTAGAACATGGTTTTGAGTAAGACCCTTGAGACTCGTGTTGTCTGATACAGTAGCCACTACTCACCTGTGGTTCTCTAAACATAAATTAATCAAGAGAGAATAAAATGTAAACTTAAGTGCCTCAGTCATTACTTAGACACATGTCAGGTGCTCAACAGCCACATATGCTAGTGGCTACCATGTTGGATGGCACAGATATAAAACATTCGCTTTAGACCCTTAGCAAAAAAAAAAAAGAGAATAAATAACCTTCACAAGTTGTTTGCTGTTAAGCTCCTGCCCAAGATTGTCTTGGGAGTTTTTTTTTTGGAGGGAGGAGGCAGTCTAAGACAGCTGTTCTCAGTTATGAGGTGTGTCATAGATATGTCATGGATAAAATAAATGTCAAAAGTTGCAAATTGTTTTAAATAAATTAAGGACGGTAGAGAGTCATCGCTCTGAGACATTCTCCTGTTCCTCTTGGTTCTGCTTTGTTTTCTTATTTCTTGAATGGAGACAGAAAGGGGTAGGGAATTGTGCAGAGAATTGTGTAGTAGACACGAGTGTCATAACATCTGGCATCTGGGGACAAGGAAAGAGCCACGCCAAAGACTAAAGGACTGGCTCTTTATCCTTTTCTCTGGGTCTTACGTGTTATCTCCTGGTGGATACCCTCTCCTCTCCCTGCCTAGGGTAATGTCATTCATTTGTATCAGCTCAGCCTCTCACAGACCAGCTGCTCTTGACTCAGCTCAGGATTTGAAGAAAGGACGTTAACTGTCACATAAAAATCACTGGAGCATTTATTGTCAAGTTTTTGTTAGTTTCATGGTCCCATTCATCACCTGGTGCCCCTAAACTATACATTTATTTCAGAATACACTGCCTGGACACGTTGACCTCCCTGTGGAAACGATGGGAGTTATTTATTGTGTAGTCTTTTTAAAAAAAAATTCTTGGCTACCAAGGAGCACAGAGCTTCATTTGCTGCTTAATGCCAAGAATGAAATGCATTCCTATGGTCAGAACATCTGAATTCTTCTTCCATTTTAATCCATTTCAGAAAAGGAGAGGGTAATTAGTTAATTGGCACAAGTGATTTTATGTTGCCCGTTTTCTTTCTTTTTATTTAAGATGTAAAGAAGGAAATTTATTTATTTTTATTTGAAAGATGTGGGGTACAATTCAAGGTTAGGTATACAAATGTCCATTATGCAGGCACCCTTGTTGATGAGGTATGCCCCTCCCTCCCCTGGAAGTTTCCCTCAACTGCCAATCCCACCCCCACCTTCCCTGCCAGTTTCCCACTACTGCCAATCTCTTTCTTATAGTATTATGATAATTGTTCAAGGTCCACTTATGAGTGAGAACATATGGT
>NW_007252152.1:315888-336035 GCF_000164805.1 Carlito syrichta
TCAGCCTTCCAAGTAGCCGGAATTACAAGCATGCGCTACCACGCCCGGCTGATTTTTTTGATTTATTGTAGAGATGAGGTCTTGCTGCCCAGGCAGGTCTCGAACCCACAGGCTGAGGCAATCCCCTCACCTCAGCCTCCCAAAGGCGCGGGATTACAGGCTGAGCCACCAAGCCCGGCTACAGATTATATTTCTAATCCAGATACAGTGCTTTAAAAAATGCTTTCATTTGGTTATAATGGAGACCAGTGACCAGATGAGAGGGAATAAAGTAATCTGTTTATAGTGTTCAACCAACTGACCAATACTTTTTGGACACTTCTTATGTGTGATGCATCTGAACACTTCCCATCCAACCAAAAAACCATGCAAGCTATGTATGGAATTCTAAACTTTTTGTGGCTGGGCCAAAAAAAAAGTAAAAAGCAGGTGAAATTAATTTCAAAAATATTTTTATCTAATCTACTGTAGCCTAAATATTATTACTTCAAATGGAATTAATATTTTAAAATTTAGATAATTTACATTCTTTGAAATCCAGTGAGTAGCTTACCTTCTGACACCTCAGTTTGGATGCTAAGTTTTCAACAGTTCAAGTGAAATGTAGCCCTACCAAACCAAAATTGTATTGATACAAATATATATTTCGTTTTCCTTTTCGCTCTCTCTCTTTTTTTTTTTTTTTGAGTTGGAGTCTCACTTTGCCACCCAAGCCAGAGTGTAGTGGCACACTCCCAGCCACCACAGCCTCGACCTGCTGGGCTCAGGCAATCCTTCTGCCTCAGCCTTCCAAGTAGTCGGAACTGCAGGCACACGCTACCACGCCCGACTAGTTTTTGTAATTTATTGTAGAGCCCAACAGGTCGGCACTGGGGTGGCCGTGAGCATGCCACTGCACTCCAGCCTGGGCGACGGAGTAAGACTTCTACTCAATAGATAGATAGATAGATAGATAGATAGATAGATAGATAGATAGATAGATAGATAGATTAGATAGATAAAAGAGTTGCTATTTAACTCTACTGGGATTGGTTACCAGCATTTCCATCCAAAGCGGAGGAGGTTGGAGGAAGCTGTAGGAACACTCTGCGCAAAGGCAGGTTCGGGAAGGGTCGAGGCCACTGGTTGGAGACCAGACTGCTCTCTTTCTTCCTACTAGTTACTGAAATAATCAGGAGGGAGTATGTGACCCCAGCATTGGCCCACCTCCATGAGTGTGAGGCAGAGTGTGTGTCAGGTGTGGTCTTTTCTGCTAGATTTCATCACTGCTGCTTCATTTCGCTGGATGGCTTCATGATAAACAAGGTTGCAAGGAAAAACACACTGGGACCCTTTCCTGTCCTTGAGAAGTCACACAGAGGACAGCCTCTACTGCAAATGGGCCAGCGTCAGCCATCCTCATGCATCAAAGGCGTTCTTGTGTCTCTAAGTAGAAGTTCCAGAGTCCCACATGATCCATGTCGGCTTGATAGTGATCTTTGACATGAGTGTGATTTGGTTTGGCTTCACTGTAAAGAGAATTGTAGCTTTTCTAAAATTTTCATTTATAAATATACCTGGCCCCTTTGCAAGCAGGGTGGTTCACCAAGTAACCATCTCCTCTGCTGAGGAATTTCCCTCTCCCCCGTTGAGATGGCCTGATTTGTTCCAAAGCCCTAGCAGACAACAAGTTTAATCAATTGCTGACATTTGAGTTGCATACTTTATAATAGTCCCTGCTTATTTGTATTCATATATGCTCATTTTAGTGCACATTAATTATGTATTTAATAAGTCCCTGTTTATTCTATTTTTTCTCTCTTCCCTTGATAACTGTTATGATGTGGAGATGAAAATAATTAAAATGTTACTTGTGTTCTGCAAATAACCATTAGCCAAGGATGGATTCTGAAATCAAAAATTCTGTTTTCTTTCCCTAATTAAATGGGTGGAATGACACCTAAATGTACTTGTAGGTCTGTTCCTTGCTCTGTTGCGCACCCTACTTTTCAGGGTGGTAGTGCCAGCTGAATTCTCCATTTAGCATGGGTGTGTCATGACTTAACCAACTTTCATTGCTTTTGGCTCCCGTCTTCTTGTTGACATGGAGACAGAGTCAGAGGTGCTGAGCTCAGCATGGGGGTTTGGGAGCGGACAGAAAAAGATAGGTTTCTCTCCATAGAATACAAGGGGGCGAGGGTGCCAGGCTGCAGAATCAACCTGTGGAGGTCCCTAGGGGCTTGTGATGAATCCAAGCTTCGACCAACACCCGGATTTCCAAGTCATTTCAAACCACCAGTTCTTCTGTGGCTCAGCTCTTTGGAGACTAGACAAGCCCATGGCCTGCGTACTTTGGACATCACCTGCCCAGAGGGGCAGCGCCACATTTGGGGTCTCATGTTAATAAATTGGTGTTTTGTCTGCTCATGCAGTGGTTAGTGGCTGTTGGGAGTATGCCTTTGATCCCGTTTCCTTTTGTCTTGGATCTCGTGCCAAAGCATGCCAGGCCCAACACGCCGCAAATTACGAGAGCCTAGTAACTCCCCCTGTTCACCTGCCTCCTCCTCCCATTTCCTATTTTTCCTGACCTGTAGGTGTCCCTGAGCAGTTCATCTTTGTGACCCATCCACACGGTTTACGCTCCACTCTCAGCCTTGTAGAGAGTTGTTGCCGCTGCTTCAGAGTGAGATGTAACTCAAATGAGGGCTTGAAAATGAACAGAGACACTTGCTAATAATTACCTTCAAGAGAGAATGAACAAGACAAAGACTTTCAAACAGCTCTGCTGGGTTGCTGGGCTACTGAAAGACTTGATTAGAAATTAACCCAGCGCTCACGGATGTAATAAACTCTGGAAATGGCATTTGAATTATAGCAATTTAGATTATCCACATTCCCCATCACCAATGATGAGTTAGTGTTGGGAGTTAGAAATGATAGTTTCTATCTTAATTTGAAAATAACAGACTATGTGACTGTCTGCAAGAACTACTTCTCCAACTTGTGATTTCCCTGGCCCACGCCCCCTGCTCCACAGGTGATGTGTAGATGCAGTAGGGTCGTGGACATGAGCCTGCTTGAGAAACAAAGGTTCCAGGTAAATAGCAGTTATCCTCATTATTGGATGCAGCAGTTAAAAGCACTGTTTGTCCGGCCCTTCCACTTCCAAATTCCTTTTCCTGATGAGCTCTGCACTCATCAGCCTTCTTCTCTTGCTCTGATTCAAGTTCAGAGCTGTCATTTCCAGCTCGTTTTCTTCATTTACTTCTCATCTCTTTATTCTCAGAACTTCTTCCTGGGCCAGAGATGTTAGGAAAGAGGTTGGGCCATGCTGGTGGGGAAAAACAGACCTCTGAATCCTGTTTTCAGGTGTAAAGGACGTTGTCTTTGATGTCAACACAACAATACAGGCATTTCTCCTCTTTCAAGCACTTTTTTCCAGATTCCCCATTTGTCTACAAAATCAGCAAGTCCCAGTGACTTCCTTTTTTCCCTTCTGTGCCCTTTTCTCAAGAGACAGCCTGCCCTTGCCCGAGGGCCGTGTAGGGCTTTGCTCTTGGGAGTGGGAGGTGCAGGAGGAGTCAGCCGATGGACTGGGTCATTGTCCTCTTGGAGAGGACAGGAAATAAGCCGAGGAATTGAGGGTGTAGAGGCGGAATTTCAGGCCCTAAGGAACTTGGGGGGAGTACCAGGGTGTGTGTGAGGTTTGATGAGGATATCTGGGGCCATGTACCTTTCCGTGGTTCTTTGAGCTCTGCCCTGTGAGGATCTAATTGCTTTGTCCTGATTTGCTTCCTCCCAAAGAACTCAGGATAAGTGCTGGATTTTACCTCCTGGTAATTCTGAAGTGTGCCCTGTTGCTTAGAGATAGGGCATGGTGCCTGGAGTGAAGATAAGGTTGTCAAGGAAACCAAGCCACAGATTCCCTTGTTTTTCTTCAGGTTGCTGGACAGAAGAGTAAAGGATTTCTGCTCTGACAACCAGCAGAAAGTATCTTCTTTTCTGTGTGTGTGTTTACCAAATTAATGTGTTTTGCAAGACACAGCTCAGTGAGTGCCTGTGTTGACAAACAGGACGTTAGTTTTGCATTGTTCTGGATATCAGTGAGCACTTTTGGATAGAGGCAGAACTAGGCAGCCATTTTAGTCCTGATTTCATTTTTCAGGTGTGTAGCCCTCTCTACAAAACAAATCATTTCAACTGTTTAGAATTTTCACTTATAGTCCCAACTTTTCTCTTTTCCTGCTGTTGGGATTGTCTTCTTGGAGATTCACGGAAGCTTCCCCCTACTCTCTTTTCCCCTTCTCCATCTTTAAATTATTTTCACGTTTCAGGTGATGGCAATTAATAGCTCTAGACACCTTCCTCTTCATCCTGGTATTTGTGATTCAAAAAACAACCTTTACACGGCCATCCTCAAGGGATTCTTCACTGAAACCGTAAACGATCACATCTGCCCTATGCTAGTATGTAGTGGGCCGAAGAACTGGAAGGGGTGAGACCTCCCAATTGCTCCCCATCCAGGGAGAGTTTAAGTTTTTTATTTTTCAGTGGAAATAATGTTAGCTCCTGAGGCTGGACACCTGCTGGGAGCTTGAGGAAGGGTGTGTGTGTGTGTGTGTGTGTGTGTGTGTGTGTGTGTGTGTGTGTGTGTGTTTTGCCCTCTGTGGCCTTCTGCTTTCTGCTAGTCTGTTTCTCCTTCTCCCTCCCTCCTGCCAGTGTATTCCTCAAGAGGAGGGTCATGAGTGTTCTGAAGCCCTCTGTCCTCTGACCTGTCTCCCTCCCCTGTCTCTTGACCCTGCATAGATCCCCTGCTCCCTAAGTGTCCTTCCTGAACACACTCAGTTCTGTCTCTTTACTGAGTTCGGGGTATTTCAGAGGACTTGGAGAATATCTCAGCCAAATGAGGGGGCTTGAAACACAACTTTTGAGGGGGACGAGGCTGCTGCATTAACAATATGGAGAAAACTGCATCAGGAACAGAGATGAGGGGACATTAACACTGTGTAAGCGTGTACCGTGGGGCCCAGGGGATGGGGACACTGGGGTGAATTAGACAGTAAAGGATGGAAGGGGTTTTGACGAATGGAAAAGGGGAGAGAGAGGAGGGTCACGGGTCTCTCTGGAGCCTTAGACGGATGCTTCCGTCGACCTGCCGAGCACCTCTGTCCAGATTCCTTCAGATGTCCTCAGTCTGGCATGTTGTTTCCTTCTTGATGTGCCCTCTCTCTCTGTCTCCTCACCTAGGTCAAAGTCCTGATCTTCCTCTGTAAGCCCTATGAGCTCCATAGGTTCTAGCATTTTTTGCCGGTGTATTTCAACCTTTTATTTTAATATTTAGAGCTCCTTTGAGTATTTCTTGTAGTGCTGGTATAGTGGCAACAGAGTCCCTCAGCATTTGCTTGTCCAAGAAAGACTTTATTCCTCTTTCATTTCCGAGACTTAGTTTTGTGGGATGCAACATCCTTGGCTGACAGCTGTTCTGTTTGAGGAGACTGAAGCCTTCTGGCTTGTAGGGTTTCTTCTGGGAAGTCTACTGTTTGATGAGTTTCCTTTATGAGTTATTTGACGCTTTTGTCTCACTGCTCTTGGAATTCTTTCCTTCACGTTAACTTTGCATATCCTGGTGACTGTGCGCCTTGGGGATGAACTTCTTGCAATGAATTTTCCAGGAGTTCTTTGGACTTCTTGAATGTGAATATTTAAATCTCTGGCGAGGCCAGGGAAGTTTTCCTCAATTATTCCTCAAATTGGTTTCCCAAACCTGCTGTTTTCTATACTTCTTCAGGAACGCCTATGATTCTTAGGTTTGGAAGTATTACACAATTTCTTGGAGATTTTGCTCCATTCTTTTGATTTTTTAAAAAAAATTCTTGTCTGATTGGGTTAATTTGAAAGCCTTGTCTTCGGGCTCCCAGATCTTTTCTTCTTCTTGGTCCAGTGTCCTGTTAAAACTTTACACCGTGTTTTGTACTTCTCTGAGTGAGTCTTTCATTTCCAGAAGTTCAAATTGGCTTTCTCTTTTTAAGTATCTGTCTCTTTTGAGAATTGTTCATTTATGTCCTGAATGGTTTTTTTAAAATTTCTGTACATTTTTCAATCTTCTCTTGGATCTCATCAAGCAATTTTATAATCAGCCTTTTGAATTCTGTCTCTGGAATGTCAGGGATTCCATTTTGGTCAAGACTCATTGCTGAATAGTTAATGTGGTCTTCTGGGAGTATTGAACAACTCTTTTTTTTTTTTCATATTACCAGGATTATTTTTCTGGTTCATTTGAGTAAATTATTTCTTCCTATTATTACAACATTTGTTTTTGATTCTTTTTTTGTTTTGTGTTCCTTCCCTTAGGGATGTGACTTTATGGTGTATACTTTATGTTTATCCTGCTTTGTCTTTTGGTCTTTCCGTCGTATAGACTTTGAATGTGTTCCTTGTTTAAAGAGAATCTTTGTGCATTGACTTTCTCATATGTTTTTGGTGGCAGGAATTGGGTACGTATGTACTCGTCTCCTGTGGATCTGGAATGCCAGAGGATGAATGAAGCTTGTCTTATTCCCCAGTGGTTTGGTGTGCTCTCCTGTCTCCTAGTACTTCTCTCTCAGTTGAACCTTTGAGTCTTCGGGCCGTGAGGGGGCTCTCGTGAGTGAGAACTAGGACTAGAAGTGGTTGGTTGTATGCCGTGCCCCTCCCTGGTGGAGTGGCAGTTGGGGAGGCTCCCGGTGAGATGCACTGGGGTCTCTGTCAATTTTTGTCCCATGGGATGCTCCCCTGTTGTGGTGCCCTCCCTGTTCCCCTGGGAGTGGTAATACATGAGGGCCTAACCGCTGCAAGTCCTATGCTTTTCTGGGTCTAGCTGCCCTATGAAGCTGTCATAGTTCGGCTGATGTTGGAAGGTACCTGCAAGGGATGTAGTGAGGTGAAGACACAAAGGTTGAATTCTAAGGAGAGTTGGTCACCGATGTCTCTGGAGGACTTTCTGGAGGAGCTCTTGGATGCCTTGGTCTGTGGACTAGTCTGTGGGATGTGCAGTGACATGAGCTTTGTTCTTATCTCCTGGTGGAGGCGATGTTAGGTAGACCTGAGTCAAGCTGTTCAGTCCACTGGTTTCCCAGTGGCAGGTGACGGCAACAGTCCTGAAAGGGCTTCTAGGGAGATTATGTAGACCCTAGGGTTTCCTTGGTATGAAGCCTTAGTGTTGTGACTTTCTCAATCGCCAGCTGTAGCAGTGCTGTACTAGGTACATGCACTGGCTCAAGGCTTCCCGAGTGGCCAGAAAGACTTGGGTAGTGACATTAGGTGGGGTCTGGGAACAGACCTTTCCAAGGACTGTGTTATTATCTCAGATGTTGTAATGGGATGTGCAAGTTGACCTCTGGCCAGGAGATGGCCCTTGCAGGAGAGAGTCAAGTGGTGGTGGCTGTGGCCTTTCTGCTTGGCGTTTGTGGCCCCAGGGAAGTCTAAAGATCACAGATGACCTAGGCTTTGGGCAGGCTGTGAGTACTCAGGAGGTTCCCTGCCCCTACTGGGCTTTCAAGGGGAGCTGGAGGGGAAAGCTGATGAGGAAGGCTAGGTCTGGACTGCTCTCTGGCTACCCACCTGTGTGTGGTTGGGTACCCCAGTGGAAGACTGGAGTGGGGAGGGTTCCCCTGGCTGCTACAGCCACACTGCAGGGTTGGCCAAGCCATCCGCACAGAAGAGTTCACATCGGGGCAGGGAAGGGGAGGTTGCCAGGACGACAGGGGTCCTCCCACTCCCCTTCCCTTGCCAGAAGCTGTGGGCTCAGAACTCAAAGGTTCATTCAGCAACAGGGTCTCTCACTGCAGCTTGCTCAGACAGAAACTGCCAGTAGTGGAGGAATTTGCCTTTGGGGCAAATGGAAGTATCTGGTCTCCCTGTTCCCTCCTGGCCTGGGATCTGGCCCCAGAATACAGCCTGCAGGATCCAGTTATGGGGTGGGGTAGGGGTGTGGGGGGGAGTGATGGTTTGGCCAGAGGCATTCAGAGCTCAAAGAGCTGCACAGCTCTCCACATGGGCTCTGGCAGCATGCAGCTATGCAGTCTCCAGGCTTTTTCCCATGTGGAACTGGAGTCCTGGGAGGCTCAGGGGACCCTCCAAGCCGTAGTGGAAGTGCCAAGTTCCTGATTTCCTGCAGTCATCATTTTCCTGAGTCCAGAGGCTGTTCTCTGTTGCCTACTCAACCTGGGTGGGGGGTAGGGGGGACTTCCTGGCTCCAAGATAGGCTGCCTGAGCTCTCCTTCCTGCTCTCTGTGTGTCCTTGCTGGCTGTGGGGTACATCCTCGTTTTAGCCTGCTCTGATTGCTGAGGTCTCTCTTTTCCTTAATTCACTCATGAGAGAGGCACAAGTCGGCTGCTTTTAGGTGGCCATCTTGCCCTTCTCCTCCTGTTGTCTGCAAAATTGTTTGGAGTCCTTCCCTGTCCCTCCGTCCCCAAAGCCCATCAATCACCTGCTCTCATCTTACCTGCGTCCATTTTTCATTTTTTTCCAGCCTCCCTGTTTTAGTGGGGCTCCCATTTTATTCTGCTTGATTCTCTCCTTCCATCTACCCTGTACTTTGGCCACCAAATGTAACTTTTGAAAACAGAATTAGTTTCCATGCTAATCTTCACCTCTTCACCTCACGTAAGAAAGAAACACAAGTGTCTCTAGTCTCTCCATATTCAGCCCCCCACCTTGCTGCTCCTGTGGGTTTTGTCACATGTGTGGGTGCAGAACCCACCTACATAGGAGCTTCTGGAGGAGAGAGTGGAGCAGGTGTCAGAGTGGTGACAGCAGTGTTTCTGTTCAATAGAGTAGGGTCATGTGTCCCATAAATGTGGTACACGTTCTCCTTGCAGCACGCTCATCGTCCCAGGGTGGACCCCTAGCCCATGGGGGAGAATGTCCTTAGGAAAAGCTCTGTCAAGACTCCATCCCAACAGGAGCTCAGCTCACTGGGCTGGGATAGTCTTCATAGGAGGTTAATCAGGCACACAGGCTCTGGGGTCTCCTGGTCTAGGTTCAAATCCCGATGGCTCTATTACTTAATTACAGTGTACTTGAGAAAAGTGGCCCTCTCTCTGTCTCCATTTCATTCCTACTGTGGCCATTAATTCTACTGACACGAGGCCGACGGGCTGCTACTTTAAGGGAAGAGCCAGGACCATAGACCAGTCCCAGTCCCATGTTTATTTTATGCTACAAAATGGAAAGCACTGTCTATCACAGTCAGAGAATCAGAGGTTTCATTTTAAGGTACTGTGGAGCCAAGACTTCATGGAACCCCACAAATTCCTAAAGGAAAATTCTCCCAACCTATTCTGCAGCTCACCTTACTTAGGACTAAGTAACAGGAGAGTGAGTTCAAGGATGTATATGTTTCCTTTTGCTGCTGTAACAAGTGAATATAAACAATGACTTAAAACAACATAGATTTATTATCTATAGTTGTACAGTCAAGAAGTTCAAAATAGGGCTCACTGGATAAAAGTCAAGGTATCAGCAGGGCCCCATTCCTTTCTGGAGGCTCTGGGAGATAATCCATTTCCTTGCCTTCTCGGGCTTCTAGTGGCTGCCTGTATTTTTTGGCTCCTGGCCCCTTTCCTTTTTCAAAGCCTGCGATGACCATTTGGATCTTTCTCACATGACCTTACTCTATTGTCAACTCTCTCCTATCTTACTTTTTTCATTTCTAAGGGTCTCTGGATTACATTGGGCCCTTCCAGATCACCCAGGATCATCTTCCCATCTGAAGGTCCGCCGGTTCGCAACCTTAATTCCACGTGCAACCTTAGTTCCCATTGCCATGTGATATCATTTGAATGTTTGTTTTCTCAAATCTCATGTTGAAATGTGGTCCCCAGTGTTGGAGGCGGGGTCTCGTGGGAAGTGCTTGGGTCATGGCAATGAATTCCTCACGAATGACTCAAAGCCAGTCTCACAATAACGAGAGTGTTCTTGTTCTATTAGTTCACATGAGAGCTGGTTATTTAGAAGCGCCTGGCATTTCCCTCTTGCTTCCGTGCTCACCATGCAACACACCTGCTCCCTTGCCTTCTGTCATGATCATAAACTTGCTGAGGGTGCAACAGAAGCCAGGCAGCTGCCAGCACCATGCAGACCCATGAGCCAGAACAAACCTCTTGTCTTAATAAATTACTCAGCCTCAGGTATTTCTTTATAGTAATGCAAAACATACAAAGACACCATGTAATATCATGTATTTACAGGTTCCGAGGATTGGGAGATGGACGTTTTTAAGAGGCTGTTATTTGCCTACCATAGTATATATTCTTTTATTTTTGCGTAGTGGTGACCAGGGGACCCCATCAAAGGCCCACGTGGGTGGGGCCACCTCAGCAGCCAGCAGAAATCCATGTGTCGCTGCCCAGTGTGTCTTCCTTGCCCATGTGAACCCTTAAAGCCATGCTGCCTTGAGTCTTCCCAGTTTGGAAAGAAACCCTGCTGTCTTCCTGCTTCATTACCATTCTTTCTTCCATGCCCAAGCCCCTGTCCCGAGCTAACCCGGCCAGGGGCCTATCTGCAAGTATCTGTGCTACAGGGCATCCTGCAATCTTTCCTCATCATTGCAGAAGACACTCTTACACCGGCTTCCTCTGTCACCACCGGAAGCTCCTCCTCAGCTCACTGAAAGGCAGTTCTTACTTCCCCAGCTAAGGGTGAGGAGGCATTGGCTGAAGGCCAGAGCGTTTTCCTTTCATGCTAAGCTCTTGGTTTTCATGCATCTCTGTGAAGCCCTTCCCAAACCTTTCCCAAGGTACACTTGGTGTGGAGGAATTGACCACTTAGATGAAGACTGGGCTCACATCTTGCTTTTTTCTTTTGATGACCGCTTTATTGAAAGATAACACACTGTATCATTCATCCATGTGAAGTGTACAATCTGACGGTTTGTTTTAGCTATTCAGTGAGTTGTGCGATCACCACCACAATCCATTTTAGAACATGTTCATCAGCCCAGAAGAGAACCCTTACCCATGAGCACTTAGCCTCTACTTTCCCCCACTCCTCCCCCAACAAACCCAAGGCAGCCACTCTCTACTTTCTGTTCCTAGGGATTTGGCTGTTCTGAGCGTTTCGTGTCAATGGAATCATACCATTCTTTGCCTGACCGCTTTTACGTAACATAATGGTTTTAAGTTTCATCCCTCTATTGGTGCTGTGTTTCTTTTTATTGTTAAGTAATCCATCATATGGGTATACCACATTTTGGATTCTTATGAATAATGCCTCTGTGAATATTCATATACAAGTTTTTGTGTGAGCACATATTTTCATTTATCTTGGACCTATACCTGGGAGTGGAATTACTGGGTGATTTGGTAACTCCGCGTTTAAACTTTTGAGGTGGCGCCAGACTGATTTCCAAAGTGGTGCACCACTTCCACCAGCAGTGAGCGAGGGTGCTGTTTCTCCACATCTTCGCCACACTTGTTATTATCTGTGGTTTTTTTGATCATATCCATTGTAATCACTGTGAAGCGGTGGTTCTTTGTGGTTTTGATTTTCATTTCCCTGATGACTAATTCATCAAGCGTCTTTTCAAGTGTTTAGCATACCTTGTTTTGGGTGAAGACTGTCACAACAGCAGGTCTTACTCTGAGGGTCACAGAGCCCCATGAATATCTGATAAAGCTTAGGGAATTTTCCCCTACGTAAGTAAGAGTCGTTGTACACAATGTCATGGAGTTTATAAACTGCCTGGATGCGTGGGCTCCTGATTTAATACCTTTTCTAAAGGGTCTCCCGTGTTCTAGAGAAGAGTGCACCTCTGGCTAGCTTGAAAAGAAGCAGGTTTTAAGCCCTTTCCTGGAAGGAAATTCAGCTTATGTATAAGAGGGAATTGTTATGCTTTGTTGTGCTTTTGTTTTAAATCCAAAGCAGCTTTAGCATCAAAACATTCTTTCCAGGCATGGACACTTGGTGCTTTTGTCTCCTTTTCCCTTCCTCACTTAGAATTCTAGGCGTTCATTACCAAATTCAAGGACCTGCTCTAGGTTGCTTTCTGTGGGTTTCCACTCAGCTGGAAGAAATAGCACCGTGTTTTCCCAAGTGCTAGAAAATTCTCAGAGGCAAATCCAGAAAGGCAAAAATGCACTGTTGGTGGGGCAAGAAGTGGAGCTAATGCAGCAGCGATAATCCTGGATGTATCTGACTTGCTTCAGAAGTGGAGCTAATGCAGCAGCGATAATCCTGGATGTATCTGGTCCCCTGCTTGGGATTCTTGAGCAATGTTTAATGGAAAAGAAAAGGCAGATTCTTCTCTCCTTCAGCCAGCGACATGTAGTAATGACATGGGATTGGCGATCTCAGAACTGATGTGGAGCTTATGAAACCACTTTTGTGGCTCGGAGGGAGGTGGGAGGATGGGTGACTGGAATGGGGTTGTTTTGGGGACATATGCAGCATGGGACCCCTCTCTCAGGCTGTAAATCAGTGTCACTTTAAAGCCTACAGGGTTTGTGTTTGGCTGCTGGTGTTGTGCAGCCTTAAAAAGATTAATGCACAGAACCGATGTCTGGAAAGCCCACTGAAGGAGAAGATGGAGGATACCTCTGAGAACAGTTGATTTCAGAGCCTGCTGCTTGGATGTTTGCCCTAAAATCTGGCTCCTGACACTCTGGATGAGGGGTTGGGGAGTAAGGGGGCTCATGACTCAGGGTCAAAGTTGGGTGACCCTCCTAAGCAGACCTTGAACAATTATCGTACTACTGTAAGAAAAGGATTGGCAGTAGCGGGAAACTGCCAGGAGGGGGATGGGGAAGCGGGATTGGCAGGAGTTGGGAGTATGCCTGGGGAAGGGGGTGCACACCTCCTCAACAAGGGTACCTGCATAATGAACATTTGTATACCTAACCCTGAATTGTACCCCACAGCTTTAAAATAAAAACAATTAAAAGGAAAAAAAAAGTTGGGTGACCTAGAAGGACTTTTCTTCAGTCCTGGTTGCAACAGTAGTAGTTTCCTTTCACGGAGAGAGTTTCCATGGTATTTGAGGATTTTCCTTCCATTTGCTCTTGGTGCATACACTGAGTTGATGCTCATGGCCACTCCCCTTCCCGCCCTCTCCCAGCATCTCTTGCCTTCCTGTGTGTTTCAAGGCACTTGAAAGTTTGGGGGTGGGAGTGCTTGCCCCTCGTTTCCTCTCTCCCCTTCTCCTCTTTTAACTTCCAATCACCCTTCTTGTCCTGGAAAGAATAGAATGCCTGAACAAGGGTATACAGTGGTAAGCAACAGTTTCAAGGGAAACGATTGCTCTGAGAGTTGACGCCTACTTCTGTCAGTTGGTTTGCATCAACCACATGAAGCTACGTGCATAGGACCCTCCAGACCTGCCCCTAATATTTGCAGAGCCCAGGGCAAAAGTACAATTAGAGGCTCATTCGTTTCATGTTTAAAAATTTCAAATCATGAATCAGAGTAACAGGTTGCATATGATACACACACTATATATGTATATATATATATATATATATAACTATATTATGAATGCATATATATTCTTTTTCATATTTTCTCCTCTGACTTTCATAGACCTAGGAAGCCAGATTCAAATTTTCAGTCTCCCTGGAGTTGTCTCTTTGCACGTGGTGGCCCAAGGAGAGGTGGCCCCAAGCAGTCCTGTTTTCTTCCTTGTCTCCAGCTCCAACCTGCACCTCAGGGGACCTGTGTGTCAGCAGGTGGACCTGCGTAGGCCTTAGGGTGTAATGGCATGGTCCTCTCTCGAGGGAATAGACCCAAGAGCCATACCTATGAATTCCAGGGTCATGGCTACCTGGAATTTGCGCTCGAGGGGCGAGGTCCAGGGGACATGGCTGTTGGCCTTGTGCATCCTTGCTTATGAGAAGGAGTCCATTCATGGAGCCCCTCTTGCCTGGGGGGAGATACTGGGTTTTAGATATAATTTGATCTTTTAAATTTATCCCTTTGAGTTATTGTTAGTTAGAATATGACTATCTCCCCGGGGAAGTCTTCATACTGAGAAATTTGTATATTTGATATTAAATCATTTCCTATTAAAAAAATGAATATCTCTGCACATGGCAAGACATTATATTGTTTTGACCTCTAGCAGTGTGCTGGGAGGATGTCATTCCAGGTTTCTCCCCATAATCCTCCTCTTCCCACCTAGGGCCCCGTTGTCCTGTCATTCACCCACTGTAGCCCTCACAACCCATAAGCTCTGTGCTCTGACTGGCCTGGAGGCAGCCGCCCCGGCCCCACCTGATCTTTCTCCTCCCTTGCCTCCTTGGGCTCCCATTTTCGGCCCCACCTCTTTTACCTGGCCAATCTCTGCCCACCCTTTGGTACCCAAGGGCATCTTGTGGAGCATCACCTCATCCCACCCTTGCCCACCTGCCCGTGTCTGTCCGCGGCCCCTCTTTGTGTCCTCGGCACTCTGACTCCCTGCCAAGCTGCATCCCCCATCCTGCTTTGTAATGACTTTTCCCTGACGAGCACTCAGGTCTTTGAGGGCCCTCATCAGCCCCAAGCAGAGCATAGATCTGCCATGCAGTAGCTCCGAGATGGAATGTGTGGGAGGGGTGAGGACTGGCTCTGCCTGTCCTTTGGGGGTATTGTGAGGATGTCCTGAGCTGTCAGGACATGGCGAGGGAGGGAGGGGAGGCCCTGGAAGGGCCATAAAGATGCTCTTCTTTCACTTTTTTTAAGATGGCTGCAAACATGCACATGAGGTTGGGTTATCCCCATCACTTAAACCAGGGTTCCAGGTGACTCTCTGACCACAATGCAATTCTGGTATTTGGAAGACAGTTCCAAAATCCAGAGAGGAAAATAGTCAAAGATGATTCTACATGGACAGTTACTCCTGGACCTACTTTTTCTCACAGGAAATGGGACTAGTTGCCTGTACATCACCTCACCAAGTCACTTGTCAGTGATCTTCCCTCTTAATGTAAACTGAGGAAAGTCACAGAAGTTATTGATCTTTCTGGCATCATAATACTTACTGTTGGCCAGGCTTGGTGGCTCAGCCTGTCATCCCAGCACTTTGGGAGGCTGAGGCTAATGGATTGTCTGACCCCGCGGGTTCGAGACCAGCCCAGGCAACTTGGCAAGACTTTGTCTCTACAATCAATAATTTTTTAAAAAAATTAGCTGAGTGTGGTAGTGCACGCCTGTAGTTCCGGCTACTTGGAAGACTGAGGCGGAAGGATCGCCAGAACCCAGCAGGTCGATGCTGGGGTGGCCATGAGTGTGCCACTGTACTCCAGCCTGGGCGACAAAGTGAGACTCCACCTCAGAAAGAAAACTGTCTGTGGGAAGGAGGTGTGTGCGTCTGGGCCATTGTCTTACCTGCTTTCCCTAGAGTCTTGCCCCCCAGACCTGTGTGATTCAGCTTCATGTTGAGGCCCAGAGGGAGCACAGGGCCTAGCGTGAGTCGAAGGGATTAAGTTTTTGGACAGCAGAGCGTGGAAGAGAACAAGGTGCTGTGAGCCTCTTAAAACTGCAAAGGAATAATGGTCTCCAGGCTCTCGCTTAGAGCTGGTCACTGTCTAGTTTTATTCCCTTGGACCAGTTCTTTGATGACTCTCATTCATTTTCTGCAGAATGGAAATAATAATTCTGTGCCACTTATTTCCCAAACGGTTTGGGATTCACCAAAAGGGCTGCAAAGGCAGTTGGAAAAGCTTAAAATGTAATAGATGTGCTATTAAATTGTTCGTATCCATTGGTATTGTCCCAGGCTAGACTTCGGGTTTCTAGATCCTCAAAATCCAGAGGACTTTACAGACAGCGGCTCACTGTAACTCATTCATAAGGATGTTTTTGTTTCTACCTGAAAACGAGAAGGCTCTTTATAGTTCCCTGGAGGTGGGGGTGGGGCATGTGGTCTCTCTCCTCCGGCATTACTTTCTTAGGGAAACTGGAAGAAAGAGCCATCACTTGGGTGGGTTGGAGAAAAGAAGTTGATTGTCTTACAGTTCTGGAGCCTAGAAGTCTGAAATGAAGGTGTCAACAGGGTTGGCTCCTTCTGAGGGCTGTGAGGGAAGGGTCTGTTCCAGGCCTCTCTCCTTGGCTTATCGATGGTCCCTTCTCTCTGGTCTCTTCGCATTGTCTTCTCTCTATGTGTGTCTGTGTCTGTGTTCAGACTTCCCCTTTTTATAAGAACACTAGTAATACTGGGTTAGAGGCCCATCCGACCGACTCCAATATGACCTCATTCTAACTTAACTAATTATACCTGCATATTGCCCTGTGTCCAAATGCGCTCATGTTTTGAGGTATTGTGACTTAGGATGTCAACATTTGAATTTTGGGGAGATGTAATTCAATCCATTACACCCTCCATTCAGGAAGCACCACACAGAGGACGTTTACATGCTTTTTAAAAACTTGTAATATGGCGGACATTTATTTTTATTGAGTTTCTTCTCAAGGTGAAGATAACTCTTTGTAAATGTCCTAGAGAAATGTAGTAGCTTTCTGTTCACCCTTTGCAAGTAAAAACGGTGAATCGTTCCACTGCTGACATTAAAAAAGAAAAAAAACCTTTGTAATGTGATTGTGAGCCAAATATAATCTAATCACTCAGATGTGTATATTGATGACACGACAATTCATCTATAGTTGACATGAAACTGGGAGGGACAGGTAATTTGTGGGATGATTGAATCATTGAACCAAAGGATCTCAACAGGCTAGAATTCTGATGAGCTCAAACAAAGTGAAATATTAATGAACGGGACAGGGCCCTAAGCAGAGTCCTGAAATTATACCCCCCAAATAAGTGAAAAAAGTATATTTAGGAGCAGGAAAAAGAATTTGAGTTTTAATTCAATAATAAGCTTATTCTTTCAATCATTTATTGATTCAAGACATATTCATGGCTTACCTTCTTCCTGCGAGGCACGAGGTAGCCCGGGGTTGGAAGTCAGGCTTATGAAGTAGCTCCTCTCAGCTCTGTCACTTCTTCTGCAGTTGCTTGTCCATACTTGGAGGAGGGATACGCCTTTCTCCAGGTATCCAGGGAGCTAGAAGAGAGCACCATACTCTTGGGCTTGCAGACCAGAAGCCCTAGTAGGCTGGGCTGGAACCTAAGCCACGGAAGCAGTGGCTAAGACCAGTGGACCATTCAGGTGCACAAGAGGAGACACAGGTGGTACAAACTACTTTATGTTTTGGAAGGACCCCTATAGGAAAGGAGTCTCGGTTGGTCCTGTGTTCGCTCCCAGACTGAGAGGAGAACCCAGGAGTGAAAGGTGTAGAATAGATGGCCACACAGGCTAAAGAATACGTTTTCCACAGTTAGAACTGTGTAAAAATGAACTACTCTGGTTTGTCTTGGGAGATAGTGACATTGTCATAGCCAACATCCATTGGGCATGTCCCAATGGAACCAGAGTAGATTTTGTTTCTTGTAGCAGTTTGGATTCAGTTTGTTTGACCCTGCCAAGTCTCCAGTTGAAATTTGATCCCTGATGTTGGAAGTGGGGCTTAGTGGGAGGTGCTTGGGTTGTGGGGGTGGATTCCCACCGGAGTGGATTTTCTCACTCTTAGTTCCCACGAGAACTAGTTGAAAAGAGCCTGCACCTCCTCTCTCTCTTCCTCCCTCTCTTTTGCTCTCTCACATGTGACCTCTGCACATACCTCTAGCTCCCCTTTGCCTTTCACCATGAGTGGAAGCAGTCTGGAGGCCCTCGTCAGGAGCAGATGTTGGCACCATATTTCTTGGACAGTCTGCAGAACCATGAACCAAATATACCTCTTTTTTTTTTTTTTGAGTCGGAGTCTCACTCTGTCGCCCAGACTGGCTACTCCCGGCCACCGCAGCCTCAACCCACTGGGCTCCGGCGATCCTTCCACCTCAGCCTTCCGAGTAGCTGGAACTATAGGTGCGCTCTACCACGCCCAGCTCATCTTGATTTATTGTAGAGATGAGGTCTCGCCAAGTTGCCCAGGTGGGTCTACCTCTTTTCTTTATAAAGTCCCCAGGCAACACAAAGGGACTAAGACACAATCTGTTCTTACTAAACACTTTCTAGAGAAAGATACCTCACGATTTGCCATGGTCAACTATTACTACACCCGATATAAAAAACCCGGAAGCCAGAAAATAGCCATGATCAAGATAACTGCTTTCTTCCCCAGACCACACAGAGTTTGGAAGGACCTATCTGCATACTTGTTAGTGGATTAGAAGTAAATGTGACTTTTGGAAAAGGAAGTCTGTTCTTCATATCTCTCCCCTTAAGCTTGGGCCTGGGCTGTGGTGTATGACATCTAATCTCTAGTACCAGGAAATGATTATTTATTTGAACGCTTCCCTAAAACCCATTAGGCGCTCTGGAGTATTAGTTTGGGATGATAGGCTTCGTTGCTGTGCTGTTGACACCTGGGAGATCTTGGGTTTTGTTATATTTCACGTGAGTCCTTCTATGTGCATGGCCAGCTCTGAGTGAGGGGATTAGGAGCCTCCAGCTGTGGTTGATGGGCACCTCTGCAAATCTGGATTGCCTTCTCTGTTAGCCTGGAAAGTGTTCTGTGACCCCTGTTGCTTTCCTTAATATCTTGACTTGGGGCTGGGAGATAATTTGCAAATGTTCTTCAAGTGATTGTGCCACAGCTTTCTAAATGTTTTGCTTCTGATTAAGAAAGGAATTGAATGTACTCTGGCCTGGCTATTTTTTTTTTTTTTTTTCTCTCCCTGGCGGGGAGATAAGGCTGGGGAAAAAGAACAAAGAAACAGCAAAGAGATGTTCTTTAAAAATTATTTGATTCTTTGGTGATCAAAGCTGTGTCTGGAAGTTCATTCCTATAAGAGCATCCTGGGCTCGCCAAGGCATTCCCAAGTTCAATTCCAATCTGAGAAGTATAGTCATGGAGACAAGAATGTACTCTACATCTTCAGGAACTTCTCCCAGTCCACAGAAACTTGAACAAATGATTTAGAATGAAGCACATAGGACTTTGAGACCAGTGAAACACTCCCTAATGGAATTTCTGACTTCCAATTTAGGATAAGGAGTTGGTTGCATGTGCATGAAATCTGAAACAACCGTTTCTTTTCTCATTTAAAAGAAGTACTGTAGGTTTTAGGTACTGATGAGATGTTTTATTGTTGTATGCATTCCTGACAGACCAGTCTTAATATAGCTTCATTGTCTTATTCAGTATAGCGTCCACTTGGCCCTTTGCTTCCAAAAATGCAGGCTGCTCCCAGGGAAGCCCCTCTCCTCCATCGGCCACTGGGGTTCTCCCAGCCACCTTTTCCCTTGAGGACTTTTCTGAGAAGTGTTCAGAAGACGGTTCTCCAGAGAAGCAGGTCAAGCTTTGCAAGCATGTCTCTTGGAGTGGGCCTCACTTGGCCTGAGTGGGGAGCAACTCATTCATTCTCAGGGTGTGTTCTGACAACTCTCTCCAGAGGTGTTCCTGGGACGGTTGTCCCCCTTTCCACCTTCCATAGGATCACTGGGGGCTTGGGGGCAGCATTTTGGGAGAACACTCTGTATGCAGTGCACCGTCCGATAGAACTTTCTGCAGTGATGGAAATACTCAACAATATCTGTGTTGTCCGATGTGGTAACCACTAGCCCCCTGGAGCTCTTGAGTACTTGGAAAGTAGTTGCTGTCACTCAGGAACTGTATGTGTAATCTTGTTCAATTCTAATTAATTTAAATGTAAAGAGCCACATGTGGCTACTCTATTAGACATGCTGTGTTGCTCTAGAATGAGAGGGCAACGTCAGGACTTCTCAGCGGCGGTTCTGAGACCAGATGAGTCCCGTGGTGTGTCTCGCTCTGCTTCCTTGTAGCCTCCTTACCCACAAGTAGCGCTGTCAGTGTCACATTTTGAATGTTGGGTCACAAAACCACACTGTCAGGGAGACTGACTGACTGACTGACTGACTGACTGGCTGACTGGCTGTGGTCTCTGTTTAGAGGGTGTGGGGTCCTTCTTTGCGACCTCCTTCCGCCCCACCCTGCCCTGACAGAGGTGTTTTACTCTTCTGAGGTCAGTGTTCGAAGTCTTAGCCCCTGGCATACTTTTTGACCACTTGTGGGTTTTTTTTGTTTTTTTTGAGTTGGAGTCTCACTCCGTCATCCAGAGTGGAGTGCAGGGGCCGCTCTCGGCCACCACAGCCTCGACCTGCTGGGCTCCAGCGATCCTTCCACCTCAGCCTTC